>NW_026623594.1:567055-728308 GCF_030028575.1 Malurus melanocephalus
GTGAGGGGCCGGCGGCGAGTGTGAGGGGCCGGCGGCGAGGGTGAGGGGCCGGCGGCGAGGGTGAGGCAGCCGACGGCGTGTGAGGCTTCCTGTGCGACCAGGTCCCGCGTGGTGGTGGGGTATATGTGTGTGTGGGGAGGGGAGTGGAGTGGCCCGTGCGGAGCTGTGTGTGCGTTTGGAGGGTGTCCTGTGTGGTGGTTGGTGTATGCGTTAGGTCTGTTTGGTACCGTGTGTTAAAGGGATGTAGAGGTGGGCTGTGTGAGTGGAGGGATCCCACTTGGTGTTCATGTGTCCAGGAGGTGGATTTGAGGGCCTGGGTAGTGTTTGTGTGTGCACAGGCTATGTCTGGGGTCCTGTGTGACTTCCCTGTATGAAGGACATGTATTTAGGGTCATGGCTGAGGGGGTGCGTGTGTGTGCACATTTGCAGCAACAACCTGTGAGTAGGGAGGGTTCACATGGGAATCCATGTTTGTGGGGACTGATGGATGTGGCAGTGGGTTGTGTGTGTGAGTTGCTGTAACATCACCATGTCCTGTGCCCCTTTTTCCCCAGGAGCTGTGTGAGACACCATGGCAAAAGCWTTGGCCTCCCCAGGGCTGTTTTCTGATGATGAGGTTGCGGCCTCCCCAGTGCTTGAGTCCACAGCAACAGGGTTTGGGGCTGATGTGCGCAAGGACCTGCTGTCAGAGTTCTCTGCYATCTCTCCAAACCTGGAGGGCTCTCAGGTGAGGCTGGAGCTCTTCTGTTCCAGAGAGGGCAGTGTTTTCATGCATTGCTGGTGGTCTCTGTACAAAGGTGATGTGATGTGGAAACAACAGAGACTCTTCAAAAGAGGCAGGAATAAAATACTGCATTGGGGGAGAGCAGTTCCTGTGAGAGCAGTGAGGTGTGAACGGCACAGTTACCAAGTGCCTCTTGGGGTGATGTTTGGTTTTGGTGTCAGGCTTTCRGATTGCTGGTCTGATTCATTAGATAAACAAAAAATGCTGGTGTACTTGGAAATGCTTAAGAAAGCTTCTGGCATGGTGATTTTGAGAYCAGGGAAGTTCCTAWGTACTAGYAGGTATAGCCAACATCTGTGTTCCATACTGTGGTTCCTGTTAAGTGTTCCCATGGGGGGGTTGTGTGCTGCCTCTCTGGCTGCCATGTTTAACTTTTGCTGATTCTTTCAGGCTGTAGCTGAAGATAATAATGGAAAATTAAAGGTTTACCTGAGAGTTCGACCTCTGAAATCTATGGAAGTGGAAAAAGGGGAAGACCAGGTGAGACACTGAATGAAGCAGGCTTTGAGCTGGCTGTTTGCCTGGTTGGAGATGCTGTTGTTCTTTGCTGTCTATCCTCTGACGTTTTTTAAGCCACTGCAACAATAGATTTTATGTGTTCTTTAGGGCTGTGTCTGCATTGAGAACTCAGAAACCCTTATCCTAAAAGCTCCTAAGAACTCCTTCACCATGCGGAGCACGGAACGGGGAGTGGGACAAGCAGTGCACAGATTCTCCTTCACCCGGGTAGGTAGCTGGGACGAACAATCCATCTGGAAGTGATTTGAGCTTAAACCACCCTTGCAGTTGAAAGGTCTTATTCATATCCACTGTTCCCAAGGCACTGCTTGAATTCCAATCTCATACAATCCTTTCTACTTCGTGTTTTAGTTGCTGTTTTCTTAGCTTTTAATCTTTCTAAGCTGTTTCTGACAACTTTTTTTTTTGGCAGCAAAGGGCAAATTCTTGTTCATGAGGCTCTAARCARACTRGGGGGGCTGMAGTGATATGARATGTTAATGGATTAAACAAATGAAYAGCCTGTTTTTGTAGGAGACKCAGCTGGAATTGYTGGTGGGTCTTTTACTCRTGGCTAGTGCAGGGAATAAAGGACTATGTAATTCACTTGAGCAACCATCAGCAAAGGATAGGAAAGATCTACATGAAGTTGTTTTTCATGTGTCTTGTTTGCAGATCTTCGGACCAGATGTGGGGCAGAAATTGTTTTTTGATGAGACAATGAAGCAGGTGGTAAAGGATGTGCTGAGTGGGCAGAACTGTCTGGTTTACACCTATGGCATCACCAATTCRGGGAAGACTCACACAATTCAGGGTAAGGAAAGCACCAGGTGTTAGGGCCCCATTGAGGGAATTGTCTCCTTTCTCTTCTGTAAATCCTCAGCTTTGCTGCTGTTCTTGCTCCAGGCACCACCCAAGATGGGGGAATTCTGCCTCGCTCCTTGGCAACCATCTTCAACAGTGTGGGGGACCGGCTGTACCAGGCCATGGACCTGAAGCCTGCCCTGTCCACTGAGGTGACCAGACTGGACAGCAGGCAGGTGCGGCAGGAGGAGGTCAAGAAGCAGATGATGCTGCAGGGAGGTCTCTGGGAGGTAAGCACGGGGCTTCTGGGGGTTCAATAGCAAGAGGTGAGGGATGCTGTCATGTTACCTGCGTGCTCCTGTTCTTGGTTTCCTTCAAGGAGGAGCTGCTAACTCCACTGAAGAGGAGTCACAGTGCTGAGTCTCAGCCCCAGGCCACCAGCAGTGTCAGTTCTGACAGCGGAGTTGCTGGTCTCTCTTCATCCAGCCAACTCACCAACCGTTCAGACTTCAGCCAGACAGAGGGTATGTCTGGAAGCCTGCTGTGTTATACTCCAGCTTTTTGCTGGAGAATGGGGGAAGAAAGGGTGTGGCTATTTGGATGCTGTGTTGTGGGTAAGGGAGCAAAGGTGCTCTAGTCTACAGATTTTCCCTTTGAAAGATATGAATGTCATATCAGAAGAACTCTGTGTATATTTTGTCAATATCAGAAGAATTTCCCACTGTGCAATAACCGAGCCTTGTGAAATGAAAAAATACTTGAAACTTACTCCATTCAAGGAATGTGGTTATTGAGCAGCTGATTGCTCTGAGATGGGGACCGCTGGAAAGCAGGATGCCAAAGTGACAGGCTGCACYGAGCACTTGGGCCCTATCAAACCCAGGAATTATGAGTTGCTCAGGTATYCAGAAGCATGGAGAGATTGAGATAATAAGGACTAAAACTTCACTTATGCTGAGAAAGAGTTCATGTTTGAAGCATYATGTAATTCTGGAGTCAAAATTGAGCATATAGAAGTCCTTACCCAGAACAGATGATACTGTTAAAGGAAACTTTAGGCTGGCTCACTGAGGACAGGCATTAGAGTAGGTACAAACGGGAGGAGCTATATAGAAGGATTTGTCTTTGGGCTGCTTTTTCCTGCTGAAGAAAGTATCTCGCTCTAGAGCTAAGCCATTTCCAGTTGGAAAAGCTGCAGTCATGATTTGTTTTCCTTTTTTTTTTTCTTTTTCCCTAGAACTGCGCCCCTGCTGGGCTGACTTGGATCGCGTTTCACTCACCAGCACAGGAGATGTACAGTTCTCCATCTGGGTCTCATTCTTTGAGATTTACAATGAGTTAATCTATGACTTGTTAGAACCAGCTCTATCTGGGCAGAACTGCAAGCGGCAAACCCTGCGGCTCTGCGAGGACCAGACTGGCAACCCCTATGTAAAAGGTAGATTAACCTGGAAGAGAGGTTYAGTGGCATGCTAGGAAGGCTTTAGRACTGAGTAGGTGGGTGGCTTAGCAGTGATTATGGGTTTGTCAAGTCTGTTAATGTCAAGAATATGCATGGATCGGCTGAGATAAGTCTTCTGCCATCTCCTAACTGCTGTTCCCAATGCATRCTTGCTTTCCAGATTTGAACTGGATCAACGTCCAGGATGCTGATGAGGCCTGGAAGCTCCTGAAACTGGGTCGCAAAAACCAGAGTTTTGCTAGCACTCACATGAACCAGAACTCCAGTCGCAGGTCTGAAGGGGGAGAGATTGTTTAGGCAGAAATACAATTCTGMGGGGCTTTTAAATGTTGCATTTTCTTTTTTAAAAATAAATCTACATATTTCCTTACAGTCACAGTGTGTTCTCCATTCGGATTCTGCACTTGCAAAGAGGTGGCAGTGAAGTTGTTCCAAAAATCAGCGAGTAAGTTTCACATTGTCTAAGGTTTGGGTGTGGTCTCAACCTTCCTGTCTTTTCTGTTGAGGGCCTGGGGTATGGGAAATAYCTTGATGAAGATTGTGTTGAAAGTCTTTGGAAGGAGTAAATGCTCCCAGTGTTAMGTCTTGGTACTGACAGGAATTTGGGGAGTACTGCAAAGTACAACTTGAGCTAKTTTTCAGGCTTTTTGAATGAAGGTACATGTTAGCATCCTTACCCTTGCAGCAGAGCTGATTTGAGTGCTGCTGGTGCCTGTTCCAGGGATGTACTTGTCTGGAAAGTGGCTTTTTGGAGGACTGGCAAAGTCTCAAAAATCTTTGAACTTGGCACTGCAAAGTTCATTTTGCTGTTACCTGTAGAATAGCTACACTTAGGGCAGGCCCTTCCATCCATCAACAGCCCAGGCTTCCCAAAAGAATGTTCTGTGCCCTTATGAGGAAACTGGGAAGGTGACTGCAGGGTGTCTGAGCTGTAAACGTGGATTTGGCAGGATAAACCCAGTGGATCATGTGAATATCATGTGTTTTCCTCAGGTTATCCCTGTGTGACCTGGCAGGGTCCGAACGCTGCAAGGACCAGAAAAGCGGGGACCGAATGAAAGAAGCCAACAACATCAACACCTCCCTGCACACCCTGGGCCGCTGCATCGCCGCCCTCCGCCAGAACCAGCAGGCCAGGTGAGCTTCCACACCTCCAGAGGGAGGGTGKGGAGGGTTTTTTTGCTTTCCCAGCTCACTCCTGTCTCTCCCACAGGACKAAGCAGGCGGTGGTTCCATTCCGGGACAGCAAACTGACCCGTGTGTTCCAGRGCTTCTTCTCTGGCCGTGGTCGCACCTGCATGATTGTCAACATCAACCCGTGTGCATCCACCTATGATGAGACTCTGTACGTAGCCAAGTTCTCAGCCATTGCCAGCCAGGTGAGTAGCACACACTAGGATCATGACATGTTCTGTGTACCTTGGGTTTTTCCTGTTCCATGGGAATGGGCCCTTTTCCACCACAAGGAGAAGTGGGTACACTTGCAAGTCTTTCCTATGCTTTTCCAGTGGTTATTACTCTAGAGTATTTCCAGATTCTGCTAAACTGAAAGGGCTGATGGTTGCAAAGAGGGGCTGTGTCAAAAGACTTCACAACTTGCAGGCTTTGCAAAGTGGTAATGATGGTCTTTTCCCCTTCAGCTTGTTCAGGCACCACCCACAAAGCTGGGACTTCCATCCATACAATCCATCATCAAAGAGCACAGCAGGAGACTCAGCCAGGGTCCGGAGGCAGACACAGAGGAAGATGTGGAATCAGAAGAAGACACTGAAGATGAGGCAGATGTCTCCATGTATGCAAAGCAGGTGGGTTGTGATTTGTTCTGCAGCCTTTATGGATGGARGGTCAGGGACATGATTGTTAGCTTTGGCTTGGGAGCTGGGATTGGAGCTYATGACTATGCCAAGAGAGATGACAGAGTACCTCAGAAGGATACAGTACCCAGGAAACTGGGAATCCATGACAAAAACATTCCACAGTTGGTCTAAATCTGACACACATGCTTAATTTGGAAACATTTGGTAATCTGTGGAATAGTGACAGTAGGAGTGCAGGTGCAGATCTGTAATTTCTTCTCTGCAAGGGAAATCTARAGAGTTCAGAAAACATGTAGAACAGGAGGCTAAATTGGGAAAAATAATCAAGTTTCCTAGATACTCATAGTAGGCAGCTGAAATAGCTGAAAAATCAAGATTAAGTAATATCCCTACAGAGACTCAAGCTGTTGTGTGTCAAGATAGCAAACCTTGGCAACTTCTCTTTCCAAATGATGAAAATCATAAATCCAGATCACTGCAGACATGGGATCACTTAGTTTACTCCAGATTTTAACTCTGTTGTGCGGTGTGGGCAGTGCAGCTGTGTCCCCCTTGCAGGACTTGCTGCGGGTGGTGGAAGCTGCACGGGAGCTGCTGGTGCAGGAGMGGCAGAAGAAGCTGCAGCTCGAGTTGCGCCTGCGTGAGGAGATCTGCAATGAGATGCTGGAGCACATGCAACAGAAGGAGCAGTGGTGGAGGTACAGCCTGTGCTGATCTTCCCTCCCTCTGCTCAGGGTGAGCTGCAGCACCAAGAACTGCCACATCCTGACATGAAATTGGTTGTTCTCTTTGTAGCCAACGTGTGGATGCAGAGAGAGAGCAGCTGGAGGAACTGTACGAGGGTAAAATGACCATCCTGAAGGAGTTACTGACTGACCACTATCAGGAGAAGATGCAGGTTTGTTCATRGCAATGAAATGATATCAGGAAAGTGGCAGTGGGTTGGAAGGAGACTCTGGGTACTTGAATCCAGGAAGATSTTTATGCAAACTGAAAGATTTTGCTTTCTGAACTATTTTTGGTGATATTATTTCATCACTTGATCCACAATTTTTGCTTCTTGTCTCCTACTTTATGTAGCCCACTAGGCTTCCTAATTTTGAACACTCTATCTGCAAGCCAATGTACTACCATCCTGACTCCTCTATTTGTTCAACATGATTCTCTCTCCCCTTTACTCTTTCCACTAGTGACTGATTCAGGCTCTTCACATTCACACAAGTTGTGTGAATTTCTCTTCTTGCTCTTAGTTGTGATGATGGGTATGGGCCTGTCCATATTTTCATGCCTATGGCATTTGAGTGACCTCTGGGACTTGTTSCAGACTGCTCTGAAGATGCCAACTCTCAAAACAATCCCTTTTCTTTTGAGGCTATAAAAAGTTGATTTAGGCTCCCAGGAAGTAGGTTTACTGTATTCACTTAAAAGACCTTAAAAGCTGGGTTTTATGGATGAAGTGTAGGATTAGGAAATTCTCCAGGAAGAAACACAAAGTTTCAGACAARTTGTGCTAAGAAAATCTTGTTGAATATCTGAATGAACTTCCTTTCTCAGGAGCGTGATGAGGAGATTKTAGAGCTCAAAGCTGCTCTGCAGGAGACCAAACAAAAACTGGAAAGCCTGGATACCAAGGAAAAGGACTCAGAGCAAGGCGTGCGTCGATCCAAGCGAGTGACCACCTCRTCTGCTCTGCAGCAGGAGCTGGCAGACACCAAAGCCAGGCTGGAGCAGTGTCAAAAGGAGTTAAAAACCACAAATGCAGGTAYGGCAGTGAACGGTTCTGAACTGTGCTGAGAGATCTTTGTGCAGGGTTAGAGAAACCTTCAGGCTACACTGGATTCAGACACCATGAAAACACTATTTGAGTTGTAGATGACAGGAATATTGTGCTGGATGGATAGTTTCACTTCTTTTTCGCAAGAAAATGGACTTCAGGTTAGGATAATCTCCCTGTTCAAATTCATAAGTCCCTTTGTCTCAMTGAATGGGAGAAGCCTGGAGTGTTYGTGCCTTKCTGCACAAACTCAAAAGCTCTTCCCAGCTTGCCTGAGGCAGCTTGTCTCAAGGGAAAACTTCAGGAATACTGAAAGCTGATCAATGTCCTGTTGCTCATTAATTTTTCTCTGTTCCCAGAGCTGTGCAGGTACCAGAAATTAGTGGAGCCACCTCCCTCTGCCAAACCCATTACTATGGATGTGGACAGGAAGTTGGAGGATGGACAGAAGGTAACTCCAACTCTGTGTTACAGAAAAGAACATTTTCAAGCCAAAGTGGTTGCCATCTTAAACAGTGTTTGGGACTGCTCTTTCCAGGTTTTTAAACAAATGGTTGAAGTTGAAACAGGTTTGTTGAACTTACTGGAGTTGTTGAAGGTTGTGGCATCTGTAATCAGTCAGTTGGGATCCCCTCTCAGTGCTGCATGTCTGAATTGCCTTGGAGTGGCTTTGTCCACAGAGCAGTGCCAAAACCACCTGTTGCTTTAAATCTCTCTCTTCTAGAATGTCAGATTGCTGCGTTCAGAGYTACGAAAAATTGGGGAGTCTCTCCAGTCTGCAGAGCGGGCATGCTGCCACAGCACAGGGGCAGGGAAGCTGCGAGAAGCCCTGGGCACGTGTGATGACATCCTGGCTAGACAGGTGATGTGTCTGGTTTGTTGGGGGTTGCATGGGSGAGAGGGGTTTAATCCGTAATCAGAGTAACTAAAGCTCTTGCTGCAGCAAATAAAAATTACTTATTTGCTAGTACATACTGTCTATTACGTGAAGGGAGCTCTACTGATTTTTTTCAATGGCTGAGTCAGTTGAGTATTTACCTCTCCAAAGGAGACCCAAATTGTTCCTGTTAAGTTAACTGGCAGCCTGCACTTAAAGTAGGAGAAATCAAGAGTTCTCATTTCCTTACCCACTTGATCACAGTTGCTATAGCAGCATATTTACAGCAGGATGGAGTCAGCAGCTTTGTCCCACCCTTACTGTTCCTATTTGTTACTGAACTGCTRTACTGTTGTCAGTAGAAGCTTTTATGCATGGTCTTATTTAGCAGAACAGTTATTGATATTTGGCAAAAGGCAGTTTATCCTCCTCAGTTCACAGTAACTAGGGAGTTAAGCCAACTTGTCATTGTATCTGATRGGAGCCCACAAGAAAGCTGGAGAGGGACTTTTTATAAGAGCAGAGAATGACAAGACAAGGGGGAATAGCTTCAAACTGAGGTTTAGATTAGGTACTAGGAAAAAATTMTTTACTGTGAGGGTGCTGAAGCACTGAAAACACATTGCCTAGAGAAGTTGTGGYTGCTTCATGCCTGGAAATGTTTAAGGCCAGGTTGGGCCTTAGAGCAAGCTGATCTTGTAAAAGTCCCCAACAGAGAACACAAGGATCTTTAAGGTCTGTTTCAACTAGGAATGAGCTTTTCTTTCTATGATGAAATACTTTTATAYTTTTTTATATAAAAATATATTGCCTTGCCTTCCTCAGGACCAGACCCTGGCAGAGCTGCAGAACAACATGATGCTGGTGAAGCTGGACCTGCGCAAGAAGGCGGCCTGCATTGCCGAGCARTACCACACCGTGCAGAAGCTGCAGGCCCCGCCAACATCCGCCCTAAAGAAACGCTTCTGTGCCAACAGGGAAAACCTGCAGCCCAATCAGCCTCCTGGCAAAAAGCCCTTCCTACACAACATCCTGACACGTTCAGCCACTCGGCCTGTTGCTGCCAGAGGGTGGCAACTTCGTTCAGTTGCTCTATGACTTTTGAAAAGGAGGTCCCTGCCCTGCTATTACTGGAACAGGTGGCAAATCCAATATGATAGCATCTGGTTTTCATTGTGCGCTTGTTTATTGTTWTTGTAGCTGCTTGAGAGCTTATGTAAACATCTCTGGATATGTATGTTTAAAATTTCAATCAATACCAAAGTGGACAAAGTGACCTTATGTAATTTAAACACTGCACTGAGGAGAGTTTAAAATAGTGCAGATGATCAAACTTTTGTTAAACAAAAGGACAAGATAAAGGTGAGTTCTTGTCTATGTTGGCACACAATTCAAAAATAAGTTCACAGGTTTCTCTTTGAAAGATACTTTGCCTTCCTTGAATTACAATCCTTTATTAAAGTATACACGTTCTAGGCCAGGGTTGTTCTCTYGGATCTTGGCTTGCAATTCTGGCTCCAAGCTTGATACCGACATGGAACTGCACAAAAGAAACAGTAAAGGGGTTACATCAAACAAGCACCAGAATGTGCAATAACGTGGACAATGCATCTGGTGAAACTTCCTGCATTGCCAAAAGAGTTTTCAGATATTTTTAAACATCTTATAAAGGGATGATACTCGCAGACCAGGGCAAGTGAATCCCTGCTCTAAGGGCAGTGGGATAGTCTATGGAGTCAGGAAATGGCTGTTGCTACTACAGTGAGGGTAAAGATCCACTTCATTGCTKAGGCTGTTGCTGGCAATAGAAACTTACCTTCCTAAAGGTGTTTTTATTCAATATAATGTATTTGCCTATTTACTTACTATCTGATTTTATTCAGCTGAATAAAAGGTTTGTTATGAGAGCTGGTTCACAGTAGAGTGAATTAAGCTGCCAGGTCATTTGAACAGCTGCAATTTCCTGAACACAGTTCAAGGTCTAATCTTCCTCTGAACTGGAGAGCCCTGGCTGAAATCAAGAACTGTACCATGTGTGCTGGGTTGGTTTGTCAAGTCATCTCCAGGTAGCCTAGTGACACTTGTTTACCACAGTTCTCTGTCCTAGGAGACAGATGGTGTCAGACAGCTTTGTTAGACTCAAACAACACTGAGAATTGGGTATTGTTTTCTGGAAGTCAAAAGCTGCCTCAGTTGTTCAGTATTTTAATGGACTCAGCTCAAGCTTGGATTGTTTAAGTTACAGCTGGCAGCTTGTTGAGTTTAGACAACCACTATTAAAATGAGAGGGACAGGTGCATTTAAGGCCCTGTCCCTATTACKGTTGGAGGTTAGGGTTTTTCCTTTTCTTTTAGGGATCTTTTTTCCCATTTTGTTGCAAAGGAATAATAATGAGCAGGTACTTAAGAGAGACAAAAGAAGTTGCTAAGCTCAGGGGAGGAGTTGCACTTCTCTGCTGCAAATTTTTCTGGGAAGAGCAGAGATGCCATGAGAACTGGGCTGGGGAAAGGGGAGCTGGGGCAGTTCCTGGTTCCTTTGCTCTCGATTTTAGACGAGGATGGCAGAGCTGCTGCCTTGAGGGAACAATTCTCTGCTGCCACCAGGCCCAGACCCTGCCGTTTCTCTGCCACTGCTCTGAGGTTTCTTTGTCACACTGTGTCTCGCACCACTGCCCTGCCGAGTTTCTGATCAGGACTTTGCTCATATCTGCTTTCCCAGCTTGCTACCCCGAGGTTCCTGTTACAGCTCCTGTTGCTCTCCGGAGGGGGCACCGGGGTCAGCTCCTCCTGTGAGYTCCTGAAGGAAGCTCTTTTCTCCATCCATTTCTGCGGGCTGGAGAGAGGGAGCCGGCCGGACTCTGCACCCACCCTGCCCCACCCGCAGCCCCCAGCACATCCACAACCTTACTGGAAATGAATATATTGAATATGAGTTCTATATGAATAGAACTCATCTTGAGCTGCTGGGCCTTGTAAACAACTATTATATATTACTGATGTATTAACACAGTTATTACTTCTCTGTATATTCTCTTGTTTGTCACCTTTGTAATATTGGAATTAAAACTGTGCTTGAGCAGGCAATGACCTTGTTTGTGTCTGTGCAGTAACAAATGGATCTCGAGTAACACTGAAATGAGAATAATTAACAGCAGTACCCACCTTTTCTGAGGAAACAGTGCACAACACAGAGGAGTTGCAAACACGAGACTAGAGGAGATAAAACCAGATTTACAATGTTTAGAGTGCTGAAGGAAAATTCAAAAATCTCATGCATGAATTAGGTAAAAAACTTTTTCTTTTGTACATTGAGGTAAAGTTYTATCAACTGCTTCTCACTCCACTGTACCTTCATTGATCTCCTCCATTGTAATCACTGATCTACACATAGCACTAAATGTATCAAGTCCATGCTCCCAAATGTGTCTAAAATTACCATTTGATGTTCTTACAGTGTTTTACGTTAGTGTGCAGGACAACAGAAAATGCTAGAATACAGCAAATTGAACCCTATTAACCAAATGTTTCAAGAATTCATCACCCTCCAGGATGAGATTCCACTGACTGTTTAGAGGTAGCAGCCAGAGCACCTTTTTTAATCAAACTGCCACATTCCTTTTTTTTTTGCCACTCCCTTTCTCCCTYCTGCTTTTCTTGGCAGCTTCCCTGCTAACGGCTTTTTTGTTTTTAACATGATATTTTATCAATTACAGAGATGGAAATAACTGCTGTGCCCTCATTAACTCTCTCAACCTTTTTTCCTTAAAAAAAAACCCAAAAAAACAAATATTGCTACTTTCTCAAAACCCCTACAAGGATCTCTTAAGATAGSAGACCCAACCCAAAGAAACCACTTACCAGATTCCAACTAATCCGACTTGAATGGGAGCGCTCATCCATGGAAATCTCTGTTGAAAATAAACCCCACATGGTGAATTAAAACATCATTTTTTCCCACTTCCCACCTTCCTGGAAYTCTTGTTTTGTAAGAGAYTGCACCTAAAAGACTCTCAGATGTGAAGGCAAAACCCTAATCAGCGTGGCTTCATGCTGAGCTCCAGTTTGAGAACCAAACTCCTTTGAAAAGCAGGAAATTCCCAGTGGATCAATGCACCCTGTGACCCTGAGGAAGTGTCCCTTAGAAACTCCAATGAGTGCTTGGCTGTTTGACCTGGACCTGAWCCTGGGGCTTTTCTTTGGTTTCCAYGAGCCCTCRGTAGCAACAGAGCTGAAATTTGGAGTGRTGCTGCCACACCTCTGAAGGGCACAGGGAGTTTTGCCAAGGCATTCCAAGGAAGAGGCATTCCAAGGTCTGGTTACAGCTCCTTCCCTTCAGTGGCATCAAATTGTTTTATCCTGCAACAGCAGGCACTGGCCATAAAAAAGGGAGATGCCAAGTCACAAGGTGAATCTGCCTCTCTTAGCCCTTTCTCCTGTCATCTGATTTCCCCTGATGAGCAGGAACTTGTCCCTGTAGCAACACTCCAGTTCTGCCAGAATTCACCTTTTATTGAGGGAAAGAAGGGTGGATGGATTGGGAAAACGAAGCTGAGAAAGCAACACATAACCCATGGATGCATTTTTAGCATATTCCTCATTAATTCTGTAACTTTTGCAGAACTTGAATATATGCCAAGAATTTTTTTTTTACAGGCTTTTAAATGATTTAGGAATCCACTCCCCCTCATTGGCAGAATTTTAGTCGAAATTCATTACTAATGAAGTAAACCCAATGGACACTGCTGCCTGTTGCTACATTAAGAGCAGGACATACACAGCTGCCATGAGAACACAAAGGGGATTTTAAAACAGCTCACGAGGTAAAAATCAATTGATAACAGTGGATGATGTTTTCAATAAAGATGATGCTTATTCCTGCAAGAAGAATTTCTCAAGATACAGAAGTTAGAGAGGAAAATGGTGAGCAAAAGCTGGGCACTGTTTGAGAGTGGAAGTGGACAAAGGAAATGTAGAAAGCTCAGGAGGAAAAGCTCAGGACTGAGAGTGGGAAAATGAGCCTGTGTGGCATAAAATTTCTCCAGCGCCTGAAGGAGAAGAAGGAGTGTGGAAGATTGCTTTACTTTTCCTTAATCTATTTTTTTTTCCTGGAGCCAATCTGTAATCCAGAAATGAGTGCAAGAAGAACTCTGCAATTCAGCAATAACCTGGAACAACAGATAACAAATGGGAATAACAACAGCACAGAGGGTAAAGAGTGCAGCTTTGCAGTTCTGGCATTTCCTAAACCCTTTAATTTGACCCTCTGAGGAGAAGGCAGGGACAGGGAAGCTGTGCCTTGCAGTGGGAGTGTGGGATCCAAGGTACCTAACAGAAAAGCCCCAGATACAATTTTATACCTGAAAAGGCTGTTGGAAGGTGTCCTGAGAGGAATAAATGGTTTCATGCCTTTGTCAGAGTTGGTCATTGATCTGAGACAGYGAGGTGTCTAATACAGACTCTTCAAAGAACATTTGAGTTTATGTGCTGGAACATTTTTTGCCAACTTRATCTGAATTACAGACTTTATTTTTCAAGAATGTTACCAGGCTGCACTAATCCACAAAGATGGATGGAAAAAGTAACTCTGGGAGGTCAGAATTAAGAACTAGGAGTTGCCCAGGGAAMAACGTAAAACAATAAAAACTCAAAYRCAGGCTGCAYRCCCCCACAAAGAGAGAAAATGGAGAAACTACAAGACAAAGAGCAGAAGAATTCACTGTGTTAGAGAACTGTCATTTCACTCCGGAAGAAGGCAGCTCCCAATGAATTAGGATTTAATTTCCAGATGTCTCTATGACATTTTAGTGGTTAGTGCAAACAGAGAAAATGGAGAAATGATAATTAAGCAAACAAAAGCCRTAAGGAGAATCAGCTTTTCTCTAACTGCCTCCTTTCTTTGTTCTATCTWAAAATCTGTCAGCTTTCCCAGGCCAGCTATGCCTGTTTTCAAAAAAAAAAATAAATAAAAGAAATGACAGTGAAATTAGGAATGCATGGAGGACTTCAGGGCATAAGGCATTCAAGAACAATGCTTGAAGAAAAAGGCTCCCTGTTCTGTTTTTGAATAACCGTTTTGAATACAGATTTTAGYTGCAGAGTAAAAGACCTCAGGGACCTTGTTTCAAGGATATATCAGGAAACTTCTAGAATCAACTTGGATGTTAATACAATATGCAGAACGGGAGAGAAACTGTAGCTAAAGCTGTAAGAGTAGTAATATAAACTAAAACTTCAGTGTTCATTCAAATTTTTGTAAGTTTCTATGGAAAAAAACCCCAATTTATTTCTTTCGGAGGAAAGTTACCTGTAAGTAAAATCTATAAACCCTCAGAGCAAGGTTGTTTATGGATCTTCCTGCTGCAGCAGATAAAATAACTTGGTTCTGCACAGAGCTGGTCAGGAGTATGGCAGCAGGGATAATGAAAATAGATATTATGCAGCTTAATCAATTACTGCTACGCTGCATAATTACATAAAATGGCCCCAAAGCTGCTGCTGAAACCTACAGCAAGAGAACATATTGAGATAAAAATACTTTTTCAAGGCAACTTTCTTTTTGAAGCAGTAAATACGTGCTTGTGTTCTACCAACAGTCTTGAGGCATTTGCTAGCAGTAACTTTTGGGAATGTTGTTAATTCACACTCATGCCTCGGTGCAAAACACTGTGGGAACGTGGGGGATGAGCAGGGCTACATGACCTACATCTTATTCCAAATATCACAGGATGACAGGCTGCTCTGAGACCAACATTCCAGGAGCATTTCCTTCTCTCTGCCTTACTGCAGGCCAGCTTTCTCTTTTCTTTTTATCATTTCACAACCATTTGCYTATTTTTTGGCCTTGTGTGTTGCTTAACGGGCTTTGGCAAGCAGTGAAGGAATTATTTCCAAGAGTGGCAGTGAAGGCCAGGGGGAGTGAGTTAGTGAAGCAGTGTGGGGTTGGGGTGCTGGGAGGGGATGGTGCTGCTGGAACTCCACGGGGACATGCAGAAGCTGCTGGTTAAAAATGCAGCTCATTCCTTAATGGGTTTAATACTAATTTCTACYAGGGGTTGCCACTGGCTACCTGCAGAGCAGGGCTTCACCTGGATTCAGTCTCTGAGCGAGAGGACAGGTGAGCATAAACGGTCAGGATGGTCCCAGAGACCACTGAGCAGTCACTGCAGAAATYGCTCATTTTTGCTGATCTGAAAAATTCACAACACCCTCATGTTGATGACACCACACAGAAAACCAACAGGTATTTGTCTCCAGACCCTGAGGATTGCTGCAACTTCTTCACAAATCCCATGTATTTGTCAGCTGAGTTGATAGCGTTGRTGACATTTCTCACATGTCAAATACATATCAAATATTTTTTTCTCTATTTTTTTTTTTTAAACAAGAGTTTATTTTCCAGGCAATGCATTCCCAAGAACACCACAGTATCACAARTTGTGGTGTGTTTGGATGCCCTGCAGGCTCACTTCTTCCAGGAGATAAAAGCAGCACACCCTGATTTTCACCCTAAAACTCAAATGACACATTTCCTGCTTTTACACTCTGAGCAAGAGTGTTTTCTGTTAACAAGTGGGAGGGAAGCAAAGCACTTTAGGGAAAAAAAAATTAAAATTGCAAGACAATCATAGAATGGTTTGGGTTGGAAGGGACTTTAGAGATCATCCAGTTCCACTCCTTTCACTACCCCAGGGTTGYTCCAAGCCCTGTCCCACCTCAAACACTTCCAGGGATGGGGCAGCCACAACCACCCCTGGAAATCTGTTCCTGACTTATAAACACAGAAACCCTTTCAAATGGGGCATCTAACTGGGTAATCTCACCCTGCACAAGAGACATGAAGGGCAGAAACAGTAAGAGATAAAATTTAAACACTTTAGAAAGCTTTATCTTAAACAAACAAAACCATTCCAAACAAAATCTTCCCCTGCTTGTCTTCCCTGTCTCCACACAAACTCTTCCAAAGGAGGGTCTGGTGACTCAGACCATGCTTTTTTTTTCCTAATTTTTTTCTAATAGGAAGGAGACATTTTCTTAGGCTTCTTGGGTGGGACTCACAGGCAGAAGCTTTGCCTGGAGCTACCAAATAATTAAATCAGTGATACCAGCAGTGAGAATGAAACTCCCTTTACTGGTAAAGAAATAAAGGGTTCCTCACCTGAGTATTACTCCCCTCGTGTTAGACAACCCTGTAACTAATTCCATTATTGTTCTTTACCCTCTCATGCACACACAGTGCATAATGTTGATGTAGGTTATGGATTTGCYAACACCAAGTGTTTTACTTTACGCTAAAAAGAATCTAGGAAATAAGTAATCTTTGCTGAAGAATGCCCTTTCTATGCCTACTCTGCAATTTACATTCAGCAAATGTTAAAAGATCATCTTCTAAAGAGTTTTTTACCATTACTTTTGCTTCCAAACTCAAATTGCTACTACAGCAGCTAACTTGAAAAAAAAACCAGCATTATTAAAATGTTTCGGTTTTACCCAATAAACTCCGTTTCAAGACTCAGTGCATGGAAGGTTTATTTCATAGGGGGAACTGTGCATTTTAAAAACAATTATAAAAGTAACAACGATGTTTCTATTTTCACAATGTTACCTTACACTGTGATAGAAAGAAACAAGTTATCTCTAAGAGAGGCAGAATGAAAGCGACAGCTGTAAAGCGAGTTCTGCAGGGATGTCCTCCCAGTGTTTGGGAAGCAAATAGGAAGATTCAGAAAGTATATTAAATTAATTAAAATATTGATTTAGGAGATGAAACACATATAGATAGATTAGCTGAGACTAACCTTTAAAAAGGCCTTCTTTTCCAATGTATTCATTATGAAKGGTGGAATTGCTGAAAATAAGATAAAAAAGGCATTAACTTTGGAGAGAAAGGAACTTTGTTTTCMTTTTCAGTTTAGCTGAACTAATACYATTACACAATTTTCACAGYCTTTTGTCATTCMCTGAGTTTTTCATTTCACATGGCCAACTGGATTGGTATTTACAGAGGTAAATTCTCCCAAAAAGCAAAACTTGGAATTTCACATGTAACCAAACCTGAGCTCAGTGACTGCACTGGGCAGAGCACCCAAAACAATTCCAAGCAAGTGGAATTYGCTCCCATTCCTTTGCTCTCTGTATCTTTTCTGCATCCCAAGCATCCCAGGAGCTTTTCTGCTGCACTTCAGAGCAACTCAGTGTGGATGTTTCCACAACTCCCTGGGGAGGCTCTGAACAGAAAGGCAAACACTGCCTGGGGAACTGTAAGAACTGTGAGGTAATTTGGCCCCCGAGGAAAATCACTGGGCTAGAACTGAATCTCTCTCACAGCAGGAACTGCTAATCAGGACTGCACAGGGTTTATCCTTACCCATGCCAGGAGAAGCCATCAGGATCCTGGATATCACCACCTGGGTGATTGCCTGCTGAGCTGCTTTGGATGAATCACCCAGTCTGTTTCCATTCTCATCCGTGACAGGAATTCCAAACTTGAGCTCCCTGTTGAATAAGGGGTAAAAAATAAAGCAGTGRTGGATGTGAATTTATTTATTCACKGGTTTTTCTTTGTCACCTTAGTCCMTTAAAATCATCAATTATAACAATTACCTATTTTATTTTATCAGTTAGTCTGTTTGCAACACTCTTCGGCACAAAAAAAATTCAAAAGGCAGAGAAAGACCAAGGAAAAATATGCTGAGAGGTTACCAACTGAATATCTGTAACAGCAATCTGCTGCTTGAATCTGTTCACAGCATTCCAAGGAAGATGTGCTTTTTCTGTGTTCCACAGAGGGGAGAGGTCAATTCACAAACTAATTCAGAAAAGTGGATTTTCTGGACTGCTCTGGAAGTGGAGGCTGTCCAATCTGACAGACAGCTCATGGAACACAGGAAGATTATTTTCAGTGTGATAAAACAGAAGGCTCTGTGAAAATTCCCCTCTGGCACTGAGTTGTCATTTCAACAATGGAGAATATACTTGAAAGTATGAAAGGAGGAACAAACCAAACTGTTTTTGTAACTGCATTATTCGCTATTAGATCTTTTGCTCAAGAGCAGGGTTAGGTGGTAAATTCATACTGGGAGAAGAAGAGAGAACAGCAGGTACCATGAGAGCTGCCTTTGTTCTTCTCTTCAGATTTTAGAAAAAATAAAATTCTACCACCGATGAACTTCCCTTGTAAATACAAACTCTAAATACTCCCTTTTTTTTTGCCCATAACATTGTGCTTTAATAGGATGCTTTTAATTTCCTTTTCCCTACTACTCCCTACTGACTTATTCCTAGTCAAATCACAACACAAAAAAAGTTTGTTTCTGACAAACTGCGTATTTTTGTCACCTCGATGATTAAACAGAACTGCAGAACCTGACTTCTATGACTAAGTTCTGCAGGTGGGATTTTGAAGCACCATTTTTGAAACGACTGTATTTTTCCAAAGTGTAGCTTGRTATTCAAAAGTCCATGTGATCAAAGTTTTGAAGGAACCAGTAATTGGTTTGAGATCCAAGCCTGAAGAACTCTTTGGATATTTATTTGAAGAGAAGAGCATGTTCTRTTTTATACCTGTTACAAACAACCAGTCAAAGCCTCATGCATGAGGTTTTTGCAAGGCTCTGGAACAAGCTAAAGATATAAAATGTGCTTTATTTAGCAGCATGCTGATTTACAAACTCAAAAACATCTTTTCTTCTAGCATGAGTGATCTTTGTTCTCCTTCCTACCTTTGTCTCATTAGTGGAATATTGATGCAGTTGGCAGAAGCAACAGCAGCAAAAGGAACAAACCTCCCTATAAGAGGCGAGACGCGCTGTAAAACACACAGAGAGGGGAAAAGAAGGAAAATAAAAATGTAGGTAATTATTGTCTTTATTGAAATGTTTCCTGTGCTAATGATAGATGAGACTTATTTCCTTTATATTAAAATTCWGTGAAAACTCACTGGTGGGCAGAGAACAAGAGTCAAACAAGAAAAAAGTAATAAATGCTTCTCTCCAGAGTGAGCAGTGGCAGGAGAGTGGAAAACCATTCTGAATTAGCATCACAGGGAAGTGTAATTACAACTCCAATTAAATTTTAAGTGCTATTAGATGCCTTGAGATGTGAAAAAGAAACAGGAAAAAAGGCACCTTATTAGACAGAGTTTGCATAAACCAAACATGGGCTGTTTGACAGATATGTACAAACCCATCTCCACAGGGAAAAAATAAGGTTGGGATCTAAAGAAAAGAGCAGTTATGGCAACTCCACAGAGGGAGCTGTGCACTACACAGATACACCAGAGGGGAAATGAGCTGTGAGCTTCTCACAGGACACCACAGTTTAGTAAGAATGGAAAAAAAAAACCCAGCAATACCTTTGCCAATGAATTAAGTCCTAAGGCTGTTGCGACAGCACCTGTGGTGGCAGAAACATAGGCTGTTCCCAGCTGGCTAAAACAGAAATGAAAATRTTTGCACATGCACAGCTACGTTCATGTCACTTTGAAAAAGAAATACATTTTACACATTATGCCCCCCCACTGGATGTTAAGAAGAAGTTTTTGTGCTACTGTAATAAGGTGGGGATGGAAGATCTAAAYGGAACACTGAATTAAACACTTTTATTTCACCAGCAGTAAAAATCATATTCAAACCACAYTGTAATACTGGATCAGGTTCTGCTGGTTGGGCATTGCTGCCTGTTCAGCATTTTCTCATGTGTCTGAATGAACACCTTGAAGGATTAGTTCTTATTTGATTTCCTAATTGCTTTMYCTAGTAAAATCAGTTTGGWTTTCCAAGGCCTTGTCTGTAAYAGTAATTAAAATCAACCATACCAARCCCCMYACACACAGACCAGCTRTRCTGCAAACACTCAWATCCARCCCMACCTGCCCCAAACCACACTTTACATACTCCCCAGCTAGGAGATGTCTGTAGGTGCTTGAACCCACAGTTTGCTCCCAGACACCTTTAACCAAGTCAGCCCCAAAACCAGAAAGTCRAGCCCTGCAATTCCAGTTTTCTATTCATAGAATCCCAGAATAGTTTGGGTTGGGAGGGACTTTAAAGTACATCCCATTCCACCCCCTGCCATGGGCAGGGACACCTTCCTCTATCCCAGAGAGCTCCAAGCCCCTTCCAACCCTGGATATTTCCAGGGATGGGGCAGCCACAGCTTCTCTGGGCACCCTGTGCCAGAACCTCACCACCCTCACAGCAGATTTTTCTGTTTATCCAACTAAATTTCCCCTCTTTCAGCATGGGATTTCTTGCTTTCTGCATCTATTTAGTCTCTTTTTTAGCCATCAAGCAGAAACAAGAATCAAGTAGACCAGATGAAGGAATCTCTTTTTGTCAATGAGCCCACAGTGTGGTGTGTGCTGGCACTGAGAGGGTGGCACAGTGACACAACTGAAGGCCCACACAAAATATCAGCTTAGAAATATCCTGGTATGACACCAAACTGATGAGGAACTTGCAAAAGCTCGACTGAGCCTGGCAGCATTAAGTCCTGCTCTGTTAAGTGCTCATGATCGAGGTGCTCAGGCTTGTCTTTAATGGCAGAAATGGAGTTTTTGGCTCTGCCATTCTCAGACTTCTCATCTGTGCATATCAAATTAATAATTAGGACAGAGGGCAAAACTAATTCCTGTCTTTCCTCAAACTTTAACACTCAACCATGCTCAAGAACAACAGAGAGCAACTTGGAAATTCATCAGAATTCTGTGGTTCAGTGCCTGACCTGAGACTGATTGGGGCATCCCCACTCCTGTTCGTGTAATTTACTACAGCATTGAAGGACTGGTTGACCCACTGCCAGAAAAGCACTGCTGGTGTCGTTCTGGAAAAGAGAAACAATTGTAATTATTACTATTATTATTATTAAACCCACAGGTGAATCAGCAGCACAGAAAAATGAGACAAATCAAGAACAGTCACCGCAAGCAGTAACCATGCTGAGGGTCTTTTTTATTTGAATGAAACAATACAGTCAGTGAGATACTGACCTGATAATAAAGAGTTTTTTCTAGAAGAAGAATTGAAAAATCACCTAGTTTTGAATSTGAATAATAGTGCAAAGGACAGGTGCAGAGCTGCTCGTGGTGTTTACATCATAACAGGACAAGCAGTTAACAGTGGGCAGTGCTTGGGAATGGGCAGCTGTGCTGAGAGTTTGATTCATGTTCTTGACTGCTCTTTAAGGCAGACATGTGTATTATAAGCACCATCCCAAACTGAGGTGTGTGTCAGGTGTTTGTATAATCTCAGCATCCAAAAGGCTGCTGCTGTTTCCTCTGAGCTCCCACCAGCTCCTGCATCCCGTGTCAAAAAGTATTTCTAACATCAAAGCTGCTAAAAGAGCTTCTGCTGTGAGCTTYGCTGTCCTGGGGATTCCAGAAGCACTGAGGAAATGCAGAGATCACAGGGGAGCTGGAGAAACTCCACAACCAATGGACTGGAGCATTCCCAGTACTCAGGTGGCACAAAGAACATCCTGCACCCCAACCAGGTTAGAAATTCCCAGGAGTCTTCTCTTTGTCCTCCACACAGATGGGATTTTGGAACATTTCCCAGAGGGAAAGTGGGATAGTGAAGGAGAGGGGCTAAAGGCTTACCTCTAAACTGCTTCTAGAGGGAACCTTAATGAGCACAAGGGAATGCAGAGAGAAAAGGAAGCAAAATTTCACATCTAAAAATATTTACAATAAATCTTTTGACAATATTATTCATTTTCTCTTCTCTAACTTGCAGGCAAATGTTTTATGTGCTATATTGCCATCACTCACCTGTAAAAGGTCATCATGCAGCCTGTGATAGTCATGTTCATGGGCACCTGGGCGGACATTCGGCCGATCAACACCATCTTCTCCCCGGTGTCTGGGTGAAAGGCTGAATCATAAATGTATTTTGCTCTCCACAACTCATCTTCTGTCAAGCCAGGTGCCACAATACCTTGTCTTGGGACAGGTTAAGAAACAAGACATCAGCAAAAAGCACAACTGTTATAAAATGCTCCGAACTCCCGTGAGTGTTGTGGCATCAGAGCATTCAGGGATATTCCCTGATAATTGAGACTCACAGATAGCCTGGACTGGTAAAATAAAAAGAATTAAAACTCCCAGCAGTGTTTATGTTGGCTGAGTCAATTTATTCAAACCTGTACTAGATCTCAGAGCCAAAATGTAGAGCCAAAATGTAGAGCCAAAATCTCTGGAATCATTAGTGTGAAACTTTGAAAATTCATTTTGAGAGTATTTAAGAAATCCCTTGCTCCAAACAATGCTACACATAAGAGGAAGTTTAAGCTTTTTTGTCATACTAACTATTTTCARAATTAGACATTTCTGTATTTCAGAACCCTAAACAGGGGCATAACTTCCCCCCATCCATTAACAAATTTGATTTAAAAAATAAAAGGGTTTCAAGCTCTGAAGTAAGAATGAGAAGTGGTGCAATGAACAAAGTRTTTTAAGTGTTTTCTTTTAAATATATCACCATATACTTATAATTAACTCTTGGGCCAGTAGTAGAAGTAGTCAATGTCATACCTGTAATCATGCACAATTTTTCTTGCATTTTCCAGTTTGGCATCAGATAACAAAATATTCCTGGGRTCTGTTACAGTGAAGAAGTGATTGGCTCGTCCAACAAAAGTGCTTTGATCCCATCGGGGCTCCTTGATGTTAATATTTAATGGTATATCTGCTGACATCTTCAAACGCTCTGCCAAGGAAACATCAACATTTGCAATTCAAAATTCCACTGATTTCTTARCATATCTATAATCTGCAAGATGAAAAATGGCCACATTTAGAGTAAAAAACCCAGAGAACAAACAACCGACCATTCRCAGAAGTGAGGTTTAAAGGAGCAAATCTACAGAAATGCTTCTGTGTCCAATGCCCCAAAACATTTATACATTATTTGTTACATTTGCATAAATACCTGAGGATGAGGCAGATTCAAAGCAATTATAGAAATTTATTAATGAACAGACATACWAAACAACAATATACTAATCAGAAAATGCTTCACTTGAGTAGTGAATTATTGTTTGYTGAAAATAATGTATTGAAGGGAAGGAGGAATGAACTATTTTAAGAGATGCCCGAAGTGCTATAAAGTGCAGTGACAGATGAAATATTTAATAAAATCCAGTTAACTTCTCTGGCATAGCAAAATAAACCAAAAATTAGGAACACAAACCCACCAATTAATTTTAATAAATGTTTTTTCTCTAAACCTATATTTTAACAAAACAGAGATTATATAATGCAACAATTTGCCACATTATGAACACATGACCAGATCTCCTAACGATACTTCAAAGAGGGTGAAGAACTACAGTGAAGGACAATGAACTAACAGACTTGTGCATTTGTGGGGCCCAGAAAAGTAAAAATTACTTCAGGATGACTACATTGACTTCAACATCTAATGATATTTAACAACCAGTTTAAAAAAAAAATCCTCTTCCAAATAATGCCTGCTCAAATGGCAGAAGGAAATCGGATCTATATAAATATATATTTATATATTTATACATTTAGATCCAATTTTAGATGATCTTTAAGGTCCCTTCCAACTCAAACCATTCTGTGATTCTATGATACCAGAAGGCTAATAAATGTGGTAYAGTTGGGGAAACCAATATTTTCATCCTTCTTCCATTCACATTTCTCTCTCTGTTAATATCATTGTAAGCACTGTTTATTAGTAGGATTATTTTCATGTGATACACCTCTCAACCAKRCACGYTGCAGGATGAACACAGACCWTRRRAATGAAAAAAAGACTCAGGACAGATTTGGAGAACAGATTTCTCATGCMCAGGATCTCAACAGGGGATGCTCCTTAGGTTTCTTTTCCCTTTCTTTCGCTTTACCATTAGAAACACCCTCCTGTGAGCAGAGCTGTGAACTCGCAGTCCATCTTCTGGTCTAAAACGGGAACTGCTCGTTTTGCAAAGCCCTATGAAGGCTTTATTCAAAYCCTCTTTTCCACCAAAATAAAGATAAAACTCAGGACATTACAAGTGGTAACTCGTTCTGTGACTGCTTCCCTTATTTATAGGAAAGTCCAAGTGTAAATATTTTTATAATTAAATGATCCATTTCATTAAGAAAGATTAAAACTGCTTAGGATAGCTTATGATAATCTGGTTAAAGCTGTCTAATGAATGCTGAATAAAGCAGTGCATACACACAAGCTTTTTTTCTCTTTATTATGGTGAGTTCTTCCTTTTCACTCTGATGAGCATATAGATTACTGGGCTCCCTGTGAATTCCCTTCATATATCTCTGATACAAACTCAAGCCACTTAATAAMAAGAAATTAAAACATTAAAGATCTGCCTTGACTGCAGATGCCTCATGGTTCAATCACGGATTTTCTCAATCTGAAACAATCAGAAAAGGTGGATGTACCCAACACAGAAGATTAAACACATTCACATCCTGCTTTTATCCCCTCCCCACTTTATCTACTCAGTGCCTGCTCTGATGCTCCTTGACCCACGAGTGCTGATGGAATTTACTGCCTGGGCAGGAAACTGGGGAGGAATAACCCAAACTGGGGGAGCTCCAGGGAGCAGCTCTGGGAGCSCTGCTGGACAATGGGCTGTGACCAGCAGGGTGAACTGGACACCAAAAATGCCCATTTACAACTTTTCCAGCAAAATGTTTTTACAACAAAAGCTCCAACTCTTGTTTTACAGTGACTGTATGATGCTACTCATGACTTGCCAGACCCTATGAATAAATGCTGAAAAGGGAAATAAATCCCATAAAACAAAAACGTAAGCTAATGAAATCTAACATACTTCAAAGGGCTCCTCTTGTAAAACAAAATGTCCAACTATAAAGTAAAAGTGGTGACTGGACAAAAAATGATTTCATCAATATATTGTCTAACAGCCACAGAATCATCATCATAAACTATATGGCTTTTTTAAAATTTCATTTTTAATTTAAAGTGAGACTGTAAAACTGCAAGAAATAGGTGCAACACCCTCAATTTAAGTTGCTGCAACAGTATTTTACCTACCTGTCACCTTAATTTTCAGATCCAATTTCAGAGGGGTGCTGCTGTTTGCATAATCCATTCAAATACCCCATAACAAAAGCACTGTAATAAAACTACTTAAGGTTTAATTATTATTTTAACTACAATGCTTTGTCAAGGSTGGAACTCCACTACCTTCAGTGATATAATTTTCCATCTGTACTAAGTGTGCCCAAGATTTAAGTTCTCATTATCCATAGTTGAATTGGGTAAAGAAAAAAGTATATTACATTAGGGTTAAATTGAATTTAAATAAATCCATCTGAACCTTGAGATAAGTAGAAAGTTTGCAAGGGAACTGGAAGGTGAAAGCACAATAAAGATAAAGACAAAGATAAAACTATTTGCTTTGTTACAGTCAACTAATGAAGGCAAACTACCTAACCATTAATTAATTAGTTAAGATGCCTATATATGTAAATATCTGCATTTATTGCTTCCATCTGCTGCCATCCTGTAAGTACCAACTTATCCTGAAATAGGATAAAATTTTTAATCAACAGCACCTTAAATTTTAAGGTRGAAGCAGCAAAATTGCCCAGGCTGATATTGAAACAACTCTTCTCCACAAAGAGTGCCATTAACAGAGGATTTGGGAAACAAWCWGAATTTTACAAACACATTAGCTTTYGTAATAATCTGTAYTGAAATGTCACTTTGASGTTATGTTCACACAGGAGGATCAGCAGGACTGAAGAGGATAAGAAATGACCCTGTAACGCAGTCAAACAATTAACAACTATCACAGAAAACAGACAGTAAGAGAGAGAACAATTCATATTTTCACTATTTCACATAACAGATCAATTAGAAAGGTATTTAATAGAACCACTTGTACCTGGAAACCCTGCAGCTGTTTCCCCCAGAGAATTAAACCAGCAATAAAGGACGGACTATGCTCTCTGGCACATTCATATCACTRAACCCTTTCAGTTTCCAAACTAGAGCAGCTGTATCCAAACTSCCCGTGGAGAAGAGCAGCTAAATCCTGCCTTGTGCTGCCGGATTGTCTGGCTGAGCATCAGCAGTCCCGGGTAAAGCTGGGTGAACACTAATGGGGGATGGCATTCCCGTGACCAGGGACATTTTTTGGCACTGTTTRTCTCCCCAGCAGTGACACTGAGGTTTGATTATCCACGTGTTCCACACTGGATACACTCTTTTCATGTATCAAGTTTTCAGAGTCATAACTCACAGCGAGTTCATAAAGTTTTTCCTGAACTCCTGACTGTGTTTTATTCCTGTGAGGAAAGGCTGAAGGAATTGGGATTGTTCAGTCTGGAGAGGAGAAGCTTTGGGGTGACCAAATTGTGGCCTTCCAGTACTTAAGGGAGCTCAGAGGAGAGATGGAGAGAGACTGTTTACAAGAGCCTGGAGTGACAGGAGAAGGGGGAATGGCTTCAAACTGTCAGATAATAGGGTTAGATTGGATTTCAGGAAAAAAACCTTCCCTGTGAGGATGGGGAGGCCCTGGCACAGGGTGCCCAGAGAAGTTGTGGCTGCCCCTGGATCCCTGGAAGTGTCCAAGGCCAGGCTGGATGGGCTTGGAGCACCCTGGGATAGAGAAACGTGTCCCTGCCCATGGCAAATTTCTTGCCCTCTCTGATCAGATGGAATCATCTGCCAGTTCATGMTCTAATGTTTAATACTAATATTAACTGGAGGGAATAAAGGGCTTAAGAATAAGTGAGAGTGGCCTCTCTCAACACAACAATTACAGACAAAATCTGCACAAAGTCTGACCAACAGTTTTGGTACAAAGGCTACGTTTAGATTTTCCACAGAAGCAGCAATAGCAGGAGACTTTAAACCTCGTTTAAAGGTTAACAGTAGTTGYAGCAATTGTACAAAATGCAGATTCAGGAGTTATCAGGAGTTCAACTCTCTGCTGTTCCTTTTCAAAGTTCATCTTTCAAACATCACACTGAAGGTCATGTAAGCACTTTTCAAACCAAAGCAACACTAAAAGAGTAGCAACTACAATTTAATTTATTTCGGACAGTAACAAACCACCCAATTTTGAACAACCCAGATATCTGATCACTTATTTTACACCGTGTTGCATGCCGAATAACCCAGATGGGCAAATGATCCGGGAAATTCTGGGCAACTTAAACTTATGCAGCACTGCACAAATGAAAAAATGCAGCTTTGCTACCTTCCTTGGAACCATTTCTATTTTCTTATGTTACTGACACCTTGTATTTTAACCCAAGCCTTGAAAAACACCATTACTAAGAATTTTCRTCAATTTCTTTACAGTATCATCTAAAATTGGGACCAGAGTGACAGAAAAGGAAATTTCATGATGATGTAACTGTGAATCCAGGGAGAAGTCTAAAGAGAATTCTACACCCAAAAGTGGAGCAGATAGAACTGTGATAATGCTCAATGCGACATTTGACTTGTGAGTGCCCAGTTCCCAAAATGCAAATTCTGTTACAAAGCACAGGATGTGCTGGGTTATCCAGCTTAAAAGAGAATTCCAACCAGCCTGCACAAATGCTGAAAGAAAGGTACAATTTTTTTTCAAAGGTGGTGTCCTTCACCAGGATTTAGACCCATAAGTTCAGGTGATGTAAAGGTGCTCAGGGCAGATAATGATTCACAAAGTATTCTAGAGGTAACTAAGAATTCTTTCTTTAAAAAACAAGAGTGAGGCTTTTCCCTGGAAACCCAGTAAAAATAGAAGGTAACAGCAGAACCTCTTTCTTCACAGAATTCTTTASGATAGGAATAGTTCAAAAGTTAGAGCCAGGTGCTGCTGATATTTCATGTGCAGACTCACTGTGAGAGACAAAAATAAGATTTGACACACTTAGCTCCCTACATCTCCATTCTTTAAAGCTGTTCTTTAAGAGCCTGATGTCCAGCTGTCAGTGCCTTGTTCTGGGAAATGAGATTCTGCCTGGAAAATCCTGAGGTAGAGAAAGGCACCTGCTGTTACAAAATGGGGAGAAGAGGTTCTTCCTCTGACACATTTATAAACCAAAGTGCCCATGGCTGCTTGTTTTTGTAGGGCTGAGTTCTTCTGAAACATTTCCCATGCCACTTTTCATCTGAGAGAAATACTCAGGGGTCCTGTTGGGCCTTTTTATTCCTCAAGTATCACACTGTTTGTTTTTTGGGGCTCCTTTGTCTGAACAAACTCAATATTTTTTGTTTCCAATGACCAATTTTCCACAATGCCCACCCAAAGAGCTGCTGTGTTGGCTKAGGAGAAAAGACAGGAAATAAACCTCCCTCTGATTAGGAAAAAAAATGACCTGTTCTACTTGAAAACTACAACACACTGGCAAAGCAACAGCARAAAGGCAAACCCATGTTTTAATTGCTCTGGCAAAGAAAAGAACACAAGAACTTCTCCAGGGATGTCAGTCATGGCAGTTAATTAGTTCAAATGGGAACTAACAGACTTTTCGGGGGGAAAAAAGCACTTTTGTGTGGTGGCAAAAGAGCACATGTAAGACTTATCAGAGTCTGGAAGCARCAGTATTCCTCTATTTGAAGCACATTTGCTGCCACAGTCTGAAATAAGCAGCACAGCTGATGACTGGGAGTCTGATGCAATGTACTTACACCAAATGTTAAAGCCACTTGCCAAGTTTTTTCTTTCCCAAAGCACCTTCTACCAGTAAAATGCCTACTTAAATCACCAGGGGGGAAAAAAAAAAAATCTTGTCTGCACTATGATTTTTCCTACTGCAATCCTAAATGGAATACTGGAGAAGGCCAAGCATGACAACACTACAAGATACTTTTTTTTTTTGCTTATAAATGTACATCCCACTTGTAGCCTAGCAACAAAAGCAGCAGCCTGGGTGAGATGAGCCTGCTGCTGGGGCTCTCTCCTCAAAACAGGAGCCATCTTTGGCGTGTAACTTGACCAGAGATTTCATCATTCTGCATTAAAGCCAGCTCCAGATGTTAGAGATCCCTGCAGCCAGCTCAGCAGGGCTGGCTTTGCTCTGCCACCTCCTCTCCCACTTCAGGAGGCACGGCCAGACACACCACACGTGTTCACCTCATCTCCACGTAAAGAAAAATAAACCTCCTTTGCTAACCGAGGTTAGTGTAACCTTTCATTTCAGTCCTGACTGCTGCAAGCTTGTTTCTGCTCCTTRTGTTTTAACCCCCACCAATAAACTGCAGTAGGTTCGGCTCTACCCCAGGTGTGCTCATGGCCCTCTTCTGTACTTTTTCACTATTTCATGTATCTTCTTCCATATAGGAGATATTTTACTTGCATATTGTTACAAAGCCAATCTTCACCCCCATACCATTATAATAACAACAAATTATTCATAATTCAATCAAAAAATTATCAATACTCATAATTAAAATTTCTGTCTCTGGCTATCAGAGTCTGACCTTGGAGTTATTTGGCGTGTTCCTCGCCTGGAAAGGATGACCCTGCAGCAGGGAGGTTTGTCTCTCGCAGGCCTGGAATCTGTGCCGCTGTCACGCAATGCCTGTGACTCAGAGCCCTGCTCAGGGGACAGCAAGCGGTCAGAGGCAGATTTTGGGAGGGAGTGGGAACGCAGGGAGCGGTGATGTGTGCGGGGGGGAGGGGGCTGTGGCAGCCCCACAGTGCTGGCTGTCTGCACTGCCATGCCCAGCCCTGCTCCTGCAGGGACAGGGGGGTGACACGTGGGGCTGGAGCCCTGGGCAGGTGACACGGGTGACACGGGTGACACGGGTGACACACACAGAGCCGGGCCCTATGGAGGGGATGGGCTGACATCTGGGGCTGGACCCCTGTGGAGGGGACAGACTGACAAACAGATCAGGGCCTCTGCAGGKTGACAGAGGTGACACGGGGGGCTGGTCCCCTATAGAGGGGCCGGGGTGGCATTCGGGGCTGGACCCCTGTGGAGGGAGCTGGGGTGACAGATGGGACTGGATCCCCGTGGAGGGGATGGATGTGGCARACGGGGCTGGACCCCTTCGGTGGGGAGAAGCATCACAAACAGATCAGGGCCTCTGCAGGGCGACAGAGGGGACAGATGGGGCTGGGTCCSTGCGTTGGGGATGGAGCAGCACGGGGGGCTGGCTCCCTGTGGAGGGGGCTGAGGCGGAGCYGGGTCCGTGCCCGGCCGCCAGCGCAGCACCGGGAGCGCCGCCGGCCCCGGCTCCTCCGCCCGTCCCCGCCGCAGCCCATCCCCGGGGCCCGGTACTCACCCGGCCGCCGGCCCCGCGCCGCCCTGGCCCCGCTGCCCGGAAGAGCCTCGCTCGGTGCCGCGGGCGAGGGGCCGGGGAGGCGGCGGGGCCGCCCCGCTCCGCTCCGCAGCTCCGCCCCGGCGGGGCCGGGCAGGGCCGGGCTGTGCGGGCACCGCCCGGGGCCGCCGCTCCCAGCTCCGCCCGCTGCCCTGCGAACGCTCAGCCGCGGCTGCCTCGCGTTCTCTCACGGTTAATGGCATTAATGGTTTAATAGAATATTCCGTGCTGGAAGGGACCCGCTGGGATCGTCAAATCCCGGCTCTGTACAGCCCCAACAATCCCACCGTGTGCCTGAGAACCCTTTCCAAACAAACGCTGCTTGATCTCTGTTAGGCTTCCCTGGAGAGCCCAGCCACCCTTTGAGTGCAGAACCTTTTCCTAATTTCCTCGCCTGACACCGCTCCTGCCGTTCTCTCGGGTCCTGTCACTGCTGCCCCTCCGCTGCCCCTCCCGAGGAAGCTGCAGATCGCAACATCACAAAATCACAGAATATTCCGAGTTCTAAAGGACCCCCGAGGAAGCTGCAGACCACAACATCGCAAAATCACAGAATATTCCGAGTTCTAAGGGACCCCCAAGGATCACCGAGTCCAGCTCTTAAGTATGGCCCCGAATGGCCCATGCGGGGATCATGATGAGGTCTCCCACATTTCCTCCAGGCTGTCCTGGATTGGGATTGTTGCCACAGGGTTATTTTCAGAAACCCAAGGCACACTAACGCCCCCAAACCTGGCGATGAGGGACAATAACGTGCCGCGTGTAAGGACAGCGCCGGCAGCTCAGGAGGCTGCTCTGAAGGTCGCTCAAGTACGAGCGCTGTCACATCGCTCACGCCTAAAAGAGGAGGTAAAAAGTGCCTTAGCAGCCAGATAAGGAGCATCCGCATGTCACCGTCACCCTCCGCTCGAGCGGGACATCCCCAGCCTGGCTCCCAGCTCCTAACTCTGGTGTCTGCTGCGGGCTCTGGGAAGGCAGCAGTTTTCAGGGCAGGATGTGCCTTCATCTCATTTCAGCAATYCCAAGCCTCTGCAATGCCAGTACTGATGCTCTGGATGCAGTTGTGGAAGAGAAGCGGCACTGGGACAAATGGTGGCCTCCCCACTSTCATTTTCCTTCTTTCTGTTATTGCCAGGGKTGGCTGGGCTGCTGTGAAAATAGAAACACTCAGGAATTTCAAACCTTCTGATTTGTTTTTTTACTGCCCCTGACGTTCACGTGAGTCCTGTGCTCCCTCCCCTTGGTCCGCTAATTCCAGGTGTCCCTGTGCCTGTCCGGGGCACAGGGATGGGGACCTTTGGGATTGGCGGGGACACGGCCACAGCACCGGGACACAATTTATGTATTTTCCTGCTAAAGTCTAATTTTTTAAAATTTTGTCAGTTAGATCCCAGTCTCCATGAGCACTAACAGATCCAACACTGATACGTGTGTGGTGGTATCATGATGAGGCCATAACATTTGTTGCCAAAAAACAAGGCAATGACTGAGCAGAAAAGACACCTTGTTCAGAAAATGGAAACAGCTGCATGTTGTGCATAGAAATAAATCAGTTGTTTTTGGGCATAACTGGTGTTATTTTTATGGTTTGCATTCCAAGCACTGATGTTTTCTGCCTCTAATAATTTTCTTGTATGCCAAAGGTACCAACTTGTTAATCTGATTTAAAACCACACATGGACTTTTCTTCACGTCCCAGTTGAAATTCTGCTTGCAGAGTATTTAATGTGGATATATGAATACCTAAATTCTTTCTCTGGGTTGCTACATGCAAAGCTGTGTGAGTTAATCATTTGCTCTGGGCTCTGTGTGGCTGTTCAAAACCATCAGTGCAGATGGTTTTGAACAGCCACACAACTTCTCTTTCACTAGACGAGTCATTTCTGCCWTTGCTGAGTAACAAATCTGATATTTTGCCATGAATTCTGAAAAGGCTCGAGATGGCTCTGAGCAACCACTGCCAGTTACTCATGAGCTACATACTGAAAGGCAAATGGGAGAATATGGGTAGTCACAAAGAATATCTGATCTCTGACCACGTGTCCTTTTTCATCTGCACTGATTTTCACACTAAAATGTTTTTGGCTGTATTCAAAATGTATGGCTGGATTAATCAAAGAAACCCTACCCCAGCTCCTTTTGAAGCATTCCTTTCAGTTGCTTTATTTCCCAAGGAATATATTAATAAGATTCCTGCAAACTCCCAGATGCATTTATTGAACTAGGGATGAATTTAACCATCTGCATGTTTYCACCTGGAAGAATTCCCAGATTGCAAAAGGGCAAATTCTTCCCTACACTGACAAAAAAGGAGGATTTCTGTTCCTCTACAATTATCACCTCATTTAAGAAATGAGTTTTATTGTATTTGCTTTCCTCTATTCCTAAGTGAGCATTATTGTTTTTTATATTTTTCTCCATTTCAAATTGGCCCTGGCAATCAAMTGAGTAAATGAAGAGCTSTTGCACACGCTTTTATGAACAGAARTGTCCTGTAAGTGGCACTGCAGGACCGGGAATTCCAAACCCTGGATTACAAACAGCACAGTCAGAGGAAAAGCAAACGTGGGAGACGTCAAGACTTTTCTGCTCCATGAGAAAAGTAGTTTTAGAGCTGTGGGGAATGATGAGATGACAATTCTGGAGGCACAGTGCGAGGATCTGGGGTATATTCAGCTGCTGGCTCTGGAATATTCTGTCAGGAGCTGGCCTTGGCACCAGGCTGGCTGTTATCAGGGGTTTGCCAGAAGGAACCATCAACATTTCTGGGAATTATTCATCAGCATTCCATGGGAGGTGCCTGTCAAGGCTTCGTGCTGGGTTTTGCTGTCAGGAGCAGAATGCCGGGCGAGGTGAACCACGTACATCCAGCATTYCCTGTGGTCTCCTGACCTAATGTAYRYTAATTTTATGTAGAGAATCYARACTCCAGACTACAAGGGACATCAGTGCAGTCTGAGGGAGTTCAAGGATTGTTTCTATAGATGAGCCAGAGACTTCTGTGAGTCTGTGTCAGTACATCAAAAACCACCACCCTGTTTTCCCAGTCTCGGCTAATAAGGAATAAATTATTACCTTGGGGAATTTGATCAAACAGGCAAGTAACACAACATTTTTTTTTGCAGTATAAATTGTAACAAAACTCTTACATAAGCTGATAGAGTGTTACTTACAAAATCACTTAAATGCTTTGGCTCCATCTGCAATATTTGAACTCAGTTCCAGGTTACTCATGCTCTACTGTGCCAAGCTAAATTAAWGCATACTCAATTTTCCTCTCTCTCTAGATGCACAGTTGTATYGGATAAGAATGGAAGGGAATAAAAATGAGAAGCCAATCTGCATTTAGAAAGGACATAAAGCTGTGTTTAAAAGGATAAACCAGCCTTTTAAGGGGATTAGGAAGCCATTTCCTCTGTGATGTAGCTATTTTACAAATGTCTCATGTGGGATCATTGCTGCCATGAAAGATCTGTGCCAGCTGCTCTTGGCCCTTGACCAGGCAGAGTGATCTGGGATGTCAAAATACCCCTGTGGGGACAAGAGGAGGTGTGGGAACATCCCACAGGACACRGGGTCTCACAGCTCCTTCAAACAGAGCTGACAATTTGTTTTCATCACTGTCTAGGGACCAGATATTGCTGRATCATTTTACTTTCACCTCTTGAGCCTTTCCTGTGGCTTTATAAAGCAGTTAAAAATATGAATTCAAGGTGTGTCACCACAACAGTGACAAAGCATGTCATGTATGAAAAAACAGGACACCACAGGACAACTGGGAATGGCATTTGGGATGTCACAACACACAAGGAACAACACCTGACACTGTGCCACAGCCCGGTGGATATACCTGAAAGCTGACAGAAATGCCCASAGAGCAGTGAGAGATTCATAGTGGCAGGAAATTCCTGGAAATCTATGGAATATGTCTAGAAAAATGACGGAAAGTCCTAGGAAACCACAGGGAACTCATGGAAAAATATGGGAAATTCTTAGAAAGGACAATTTAATTCCTAGAAAGCTGTGGGAGGAGTCCAGGAAAACAAAATGCGAGTTCTGAGAAAATTGGGTACAAATTTTCAGGAAACTGGAGGGAATTTCCTGTGAAGTAAGGAGGAATTTCTATAAAGCAGCAGAGGAATCCTAGAAAGAAAGGCACAATTCTTAGAAAGCTGTGGAAAATTTCTAAAGAGCAGAAGGGAACTTTGGGGAAGAAGAAGGGAATTCCTATAAATAGTACACAATTACTGGAAAGCACCAGGGAATTTTCTACTGACATGGAACATGTTCCTGGAAGATATCCCTGTTTTCAGGCTGTCCTAAATGGAGAGGACTGCTTTGATGGRCTGAGGAAAAGCCACTGGATGCTTGTGTTGGTGGAACTGAGCCCTGGTGAGCTTTGTGGGAAGGGAGCAGGSAGAATTGGCTGCCTTGGAAGGCCCCTGACCTTGGCACAGATGCTGACAAGTGGAAAATGAAACTCAGGGAACATTTCCAGCCTGGGAAAAGTACGGTCTGTTAGAGACTGTCACAGCAACACAGGGTAGGGAAAGCCAAGGACATCAAAGCAGGACGCAAAGAGGGAGATGTTACTCATGTTAGGGGGAAGAAACAGCCCTGTGGTGGGACAGACATGGAGGCTGAACAGGGTAACAGATGCAGGTGAGCAAGGGTGAGAGAGAATTTGGGATTGCATCATGGTTTGGGGTAGTTGGACCACAGGGCTTTTCAAAAGTTTGAATGAAAGTTACGTTGGGAGGAGAGAAGTAGCCCAAGGTTTAAACCTTGATACGGATTCTCATTTGGAATATTGTTCCAGTGTTTTATTGAACTTGGTGGGATGTTTCTGACTGCTGTCAGCCCAGACTGTGTGATCTGACTTTGACAAGCAGCCTTGGAGAAGAGTTTAACCCCAGAACATGAAGGTGGAACTGCAACATCGCACCGGCAGCGGGGCTGTCTGGGGAGCTGCAGATGGGAAAATGCTGCCTGAGACAGCAGAGCTGCAGGACTGGCACATTTGGGGTGGTCTGGTCGTTTCTGGGCTGCTGTTTGACCCTGTCTGCTGTGCTCCATGGGCACCGTGGGGCTGGTGCCCTGGCAGAGAGCCCTGGCTGGGCTCTCATTGCTTTCTGTGGCCGCTCTGAAATGCTGCTGCCAGTCTCCACTACCAGCAAGAAGTGATGCTTCTATTTTTTTTGGTAAGAATTAGCTTAATTGTCTTTAATCCAAAGATTTGTAGCCTGCCAGGGCAGAGCTGTGGAGCCTGATCATGCTGGATGTGTAATAATTGGATTTATTAACCAGATGTAGGGCAGATTATTGCTCACTTGCTGTGGGTGCCAAGCACACTCTTCATCATCATGTCCTGCACCAGAAACACACAAAAATCTGCTGTTCAACAATTTTTCTGTTAAACATTTCTTCCCCATCCATCAGTCAGGGCCTGGGCTGGAATATGGGTAAGATCTATTTGATGCTGGCACACAGCTCAGGAGTAAATCTGCAAGAGCAGCTTAGGAGGGAGAGTGCCACCTACCAAGCCATCTGCTGAGAAAATTGTATTAAAGTATCTGCAGTCTCATCCACTGCTGCTAGAAATCACTGTCACACTCATCGGTGAACAGTTTTGCTACTAATATATCTATTTGTATTCTTTTTCTCCATCCCCTCAGAATTAATTATTCCTCAGATTAATTTCATTCTAATGAATCATTGTGTATCTCTGGTTTTATTTCATCTCTGAGATACTAATTAACATGTCAAGGCCATCTTTAACGTGAAAAGTGCTGTCATTTTCTCCGTGACTTTTCTTTTGAATCACATATTTAGTTTTTTTCTTCTGAGGGCCTAAAATGTCCATCCAGTGTGGAGTGAAATAAAAAATTAAAGCTGCACAGTAGTAAAAAAATATGCATATGCAAATAAAGCCTGGATTGGGAGGCAATGGCCCAGTCTGTATTTTTGTGCTGAATTACTATTTTATGAGCCATTTCGTATAGTAAATCCTTAGSAATCAGCTCTGTAGGGTTTTAATGCACATGGATTAGAATRTAAAATTCAAGAGCACATCCAGTGTCTAGACTTATTAGTGAAATGATCAGAAATGTTGAGGTGTTCGATATTTGTTGGTGTAGATTAGGTTTTAAAGAAAGACTCTTGTTAGTTTGCTGTGGATTTCCTGGCACTGTTGTGCTGTGCCGCAGGGATGAGGCAGTCAGAGGATGCATTTTCCTTTCCTTAGAGCTCTCCTCTCAGCTATAATTTATTCTCATCCTCCTCTGCAGTTTGGCTCTCTACCCACTCTGGAGGGAAGTGTTGGCAGGGCAGTAATCCCTCTCCTGCCCCGTATCTCTGGCAGATGGAAATCCCAGAAAGAGAAGGGGAGAAATTTTAGATTTCCCTGCTCGAGCCATTCCCAGGGGGATTTAACATACAGTAAATGGCCTTTGGATTGATGGAGCAGGTTGAGCTGCAAGAGGAAGGTCACTCCAAGTATTCCTTGTGGGAAACTTTTCTTTCTCTGGTCCTGTGGGAGTGAGTGGGTGGAACTGGAGAAACCCCATAAAAAGTCATTTCATGAGCTCTGCGGATTAAATAACACAGTTATTGGCAGCATCACACTGAGTTTAAATTACCCACAGCTCCTGGGGCTGGGGACTGTGCAGGTGACAGCTTCTGCTCAGATCCCTGGCAGCAGGTCTGGTACTTCTCTTTCTTTCCTATCTTCCTCATCTCTCCCTTTCACACTTTCACACATGGTATTTCTCTCTGGGCTTTTTCGATTTTCCTTTTCCCTGTCAGTGCTCAGATTTCCTCACATAGTTCCTCAATACCCAGGGATGCTCTGTGGCTGCCATTGGAAAAATAGCTCCCAAGTCAACATGCACAAGGGCACTGATGTGCTTTTTGAGATCAGTTCTGCTGAATCCACCAGACACTGAGGGCCAGCTGCACTGACTACAATCTACAATCTACAATCTACAAAATACCCACACTCAAATCCTGAATATTTAGGCCTCTTGTTGTCAGCGTTTGGGGACTAGAAATCATTTCTCTCACTGATCCTTTCTCCCTGCTGATGGATCTTTATCATTCAAGAGTGAGCTTGAGATCCTTGGAGATGTTAGCAATGTTGTTTTTTTTTTTCTGCTGCCACTCTTTGCTCTGTGCTTTTGCAGTCACTACTGTGGTTTTCCCTGCGGAATACACAACATGAKAATATCAATCTAAACGACGTGCTTCACTGATGTTTAAAAGAGTTCATAGCTCTTTCATTTCCAGGAACCCTTGACTTTTCCAAGAAGGTTACATCAATGCTAAATTTATCTTGGCTTATTAGTATAACAACTTATTTACAAATCTGACATCTCTTCTAGACATTATTTCTGATAATATGCCTCAGCTGATTTAATGTTTAGTAAATCCCATGCTTGCAGACATGAAAAGTCATCCTGAGGGTGATGTGAGCACAGTTTGTATCCACATACTGTAATAYGTTTTGTAAATTCAGCTGCCTCTCTCCAGATGTAGTGTGTGCACTGTTTAAGTTAAAGGATGTTCATYTCTGAAAGCAAAATCTGAGCTTTGTTCAACTCGAGACTTGGTATTCCAGTAGCTAATTTCTGCTTGAATTAAGATAATTTTGATCAAGGTGCTCCTCACTATCTATATTTTTAAATCTTCATATGGACCAGGTTGGACCTTCTCCAACCAGAGTCCCCTGGAAGGTGCAGGTGGGAATGAAGACACAAAATATTTCCTTTGCTGGGCATTTCTTTGATTCCAGCAGCAGTCAGCAGTGATTGAAAAGCATTAAATAAARTTAAGCAGCTGTTTTATGTGGATACCTGGGGAGAATTTAACAAGCTCTGTGCTTGTTTCTGAATCTCCAGCAAACACCTGCACCATCATCCTGATCCTGACAGTTTCAGGCAAGTCCAGAGCTGGACCAGAGCTGATCCTSCTCACATTGGCTGGGGACAGCTTGGCCAGAGAGCAGCAAAAGGAAAAATGACCCAACACTTGTTGGCTCCCAGACTCATGTCAATCTGCTGCCTAAACCCACCATTAAATTCACCTAAATAACAATAGGAGTTTAGTGGATTACACTTTTATTCCTCACCTGGCTATGACTRCTCTTAAGTCAGGAAAGTTTTAAAAACTCATAAACTAGCTGAAGTGACAAGTGAGTACAGCAGGGTGCCCTGGATGAGCTGCTGGTGTTTGAAGTTGCTGAAGGGGCTTTGCAGTCGGGGCTGAGCCTGAATTCTCATTCATCTCTGGAGTGGCCACACAAACTTAGAGAAGAGACAGGAGAGAAGCTCTGGCTTCTGAAGCGGATACTTGAATTGCCAAAAAAACCCAGGGGCTGTGAGAGTCTTCTGGGTTGCTGTGAGTAGGAATCTAAAAGGGTTTTTTTATTGTCATACTCAAATGAAACTCTCACTCATATGAGCAACATTAGGTTCTTCCAATGCTGAATTCAGCCTCTTCCCCAGGGAAGGTCACTCCCTGGTAAAAATGAACTGAAGAGTTCTCTGCATGAGCTGACAAGCAGATATTTGAGACCAGACAACCCTTTCCTCTGCAATGTGTACCTTAACATTTCTTTCCAATATGCCTCAAAAATTTTGCTTTTTGTGTGGTTACATGGTGTGATTTCTCCTGGAATAATCCAGGATGGCTCTGGTCGAAAGTCATTTTAGKAGAGCCTCTGGAAGTTGTTTCAAATAAAATCAAATGTGCTCAAGTGTCTTCTTATGCAGGCAATGCTCCCCTCAGCTCAGGGTTTCTACAGGAAAACAGGAATGTGCCACCTTTGCAGAAAAYACTTATCATGCACAAAACCTCAGCTGTGTGGTGCTTTAAAAACAGGAAACAAAAGGAAAAGARTCTTGAAAATAGAAAAAGAAAACTCACAGTGAGTTTCATTAGAGATCTCGATTACCAAACAGYGCAGGATTCATTTTCTTGTCTATTTTCACCCTCCTCTGGGGAAGAATGATGATTAAAGGACAAGATAATAAGCAGGGGGAGGACGGGATGAGAACTTGGTGAGAAACAAGTTAAAATTTATTWAAAAAGAAAGATAAGGGGAAAGAAAAACAAGTGTTTCAGTTAACTAGTCAAGATTAGCTTCCCATCTGCTTTAAGCGACATAATGATAAATTATAGGTGGCTCAAAAGCAACTTTAAAAGTGCTGGATGGACCTCACAAAATTTATCGTGGCAATTTAGAGTATCTGTTCTTCTAGGAGGTTTTTAAACCTCCCTGTGATGTCTTTCATATTTATTTTCTGATTTTTTGRGGGGTAAGATTCCTATGCAAAGGYTGCAAATCAGCATGTTCAWCTCTCACTGCCTGTTGCAGCTRAGGTAAGCSAGAAAAGACCCTTTTGTAGGACGGATTTGAGGAAGAACCTCTCTGGTTTTTGGTGCTCACCAACGGACGAGGAGGGGGTTTGCCAAAAGGTTTTGGGGGGAGCTTTTGGTCTGCTCGGACGGGCTTTCCCTGCCCTGGGGGTGCCCGCTCGGGGCTCCGGCGGCTCCGCAGTGTTTGTAGGGACAGACCCTTGCTGAGCCCGCACGGTTCAGTGGAGATGCAGGAACCTGTCCGTGAATTTTCCCCGCCGCCTGCCCGCAGGATAGCGATGCCGGCCGCGGATAAGGATGGGGTGGGAGCGGTGGGGGACGCTCGCAGCCGCTGCCCCCGTTGTTGCCCACGCCCGGCGSGGCGGCGGCCGCCCAGGAGAGGGAGCCCGGCGGCCGCGGCTGCGCCGGGAACCGGGGGCTGCGCCAGGCTGGGGGCGGCGCGCAGGGAGCGCTGCCCCGGCCGAGCCCCCAGCCCCGGCCCCTGCCCTGCTGTACCGGGAGAGGCTCCCGAGCGTGTCCCGGGCTCTCTCCGCTCCCCCGATCGCGGTGCCTTCACCCCGCGGCCCCTCCCGAGCATCGCCCGTCGCGGAGGCGCGGGGCCGCTACTCACTGTCCGCATCAGCGCACCGAGCGCGGCTCTCAGCGCCCCGCGCGTCCCGCAGCTCGGGAAAAGTAATCCCRGCTGAGCTAAACTCCAGCAGAGCCGCTCCCGGAGCCCCGCTCTGCCTCTCGCCCCGGCTTTCCGAGACGTTATTCCCCACGAAAGCAGGAAAAGCTGCCCAGAAGAAGCGGCGCCCGAGCGAAGATGTTAGAGGAGGCGAAGGGGGGTGGCTTTTTGCCCGCTGCGTGCCTCCATGCCTGTCATTCCCTTGTCTTAATCCTTTAGGAAGGAGTCGGCAGGCAGACAGAGCGTTCCTGGAGGGGCGATGCTGCCGAGCCCTGCCCCGGGCAGGAGGAAGCCGGGAGATGCGCGGCCCGGGGCGGGCTGCGGGAGAGTGTGAGGAGCTGCCTCCGCCTGCGCCTTTCCGAGAGGGAAAAAGCATGGTAAGAGCTGGACCCGATCCCTGGAGCGCAGCCCCACTGAGCGGGAGGTGGGATTATTCCGGAGTAGTTATGGAGAGCTATAACCTGGCAGCGGGGTGTTAAAGCGACTCGTCCCTGCTGGAGGAGGAACCCATTGCGGGCATCGCCGGCGCCGCCGCCGAGGGAAGGTCACTCGGGTCCTTCTCTTCCTCTCTCCTGTTTCTTCATCCGGCAAACGACAGAAGAAAAAACTGGTAATCGGCTCTTGCCAGTGTTGGGAATACCGTGCCTTTTGCCTGGGATGATTTGCCCCGATGTGCCGCTTCAACGGGATATACAAAGTGCGACTGGGACTGATCCGGCCAACAAAGTTTGCGGAGTGATCAGCAGGGGCCGTGGGATGGAGGGAGCCGGGCACACACCAGCAGGGTCCGTCACGCACGGTCCGACAGCACAGACCTGCTGCTCCCTTGAAATCTAACTCCTGATGGTCCAACTCTTACTTCTCCCCTGCCAATTTACACTTTCAGGGAAAAAAACCTACATACACGATGCAATGCAGTGTTCCTSTGTTGGTTTTGTATATAAGATTTGCTATGCAATTCCAAACCTAAAACAGGAGGAGAGCCGGCCCTGCGTCCCAGAGCAAGCAGAGAATCAGAGGTGAAAGGTAGGAGCCAGCATTTCTTGTTTAAGTCAAACTAAATAACCTGAGCTACTTCTTACTGAGAACCTTTTAAACATACCTACTGTATGTTTACTTATGTGGTCTTGGAAATGTAAAACAGTTTGAAATAAAGTGAAGATTTGCTTTCTAATACTGCCAGGAAACAGAGAACTGGTGCATTTTGTAACAGGATTGTACCGAGGAGGAAGGATGGAGTGTTTCATCAGTGAGACATTTAGGGAACTAGAGAAAAGGCACCTTGYCTAATACGCTTCAGTAAATATGAAGGGCTGGTGCAGTGGACACTGAAAACACTCGATCAATAGTCTATTTAAGTGGGAATAGATGCAAGCATGGAAAAGTGATTGCTTTGCTGTGTGTGGGRTGTGTTTGCAGAGGACAGCAGCAGAACATTTACAGGTGAGCTGGCTGAGTTAGGCTGCTCCATGCCGGGGTGGTGCAGTGTGTTTCTGAAGGGATTGTTGAAAACCCCTGTTTGTAGGGTGGACTGTGTTTGTGCATTTTCAGCTCCTGCTCGTAGAGTTTTTGGGATGCAGTTCAGGATGATTCAAGGAGGGTGAGGTCTGTCTGGGGGMGAAGGGAATGTAGGAAAGGACCTTTGGTCTGTTTGGTGATGAGTAATTAATGGACGTCTGATGTCTCTGATCTCTGCAAGGAAAGGAGTTGATGTCATCATGAAAATCATGATATGATTTTCCCTCAGGAGAAACTATGACTTGGAACGACACCACTATGGACGGGGAAGGGTTGCTGGTGGAAAGGGACTCCTCTTCCTTTCGGATCCTCACAGGCTGCTTCCTCTCGCTCCTGATCCTCTCCACGCTGCTGGGAAACACGCTGGTCTGCGCAGCTGTCATTAGGTTTCGCCACCTCAGGTCCAAGGTGACCAACTTCTTTGTCATCTCCTTGGCCGTGTCAGATCTCTTAGTGGCGGTTTTGGTCATGCCTTGGAAGGCTGTGGCCGAGATCGCCGGTTTCTGGCCTTTTGGTTCTTTTTGCAACATCTGGGTGGCCTTTGATATTATGTGCTCAACAGCCTCCATCTTAAACCTCTGTGTCATTAGCGTGGACAGATACTGGGCCATCTCCAGCCCGTTTAGGTAYGAGAGGAAAATGACCCCCAAGGCAGCCTTCGTCATGATCAGCGTGGCGTGGACTTTGTCCGTGTTGATCTCCTTCATCCCAGTGCAGCTGAACTGGCACAAGGCTACAACCACGAGCTTTTTGGACTTAAATGCCACCTTACAGGGTGAAAGCACGGACAACTGTGATTCTAGCCTAAACAGGATGTATGCCATCTCCTCTTCTCTAATTAGCTTCTACATCCCCGTGGCCATCATGATAGTAACCTACACCAGGATATACCGGATTGCTCAGAAGCAAATCCGGCGCATCTCGGCTCTGGAGAGAGCAGCGGTGCAYGCCAAGAACTGCCACAACCCGGGCGGCAACAGGAGCAGTATGGACTGCCAGCAGCCCGAGAGCAACTTCAAAATGTCCTTCAAGAGGGAAACAAAGGTGTTGAAGACTCTCTCGGTGATCATGGGGGTGTTTGTGTGCTGCTGGTTGCCATTTTTTGTGTTGAACTGCATGATTCCCTTCTGCGAGCCCACCCAGCCGTCCAAGGGAGCAGAGGCTTTCTGCATTAATTCCACCACCTTTGACGTTTTTATATGGTTTGGATGGGCAAATTCTTCCCTCAACCCCATCATTTATGCCTTCAACGCTGATTTCCGCAAGGCATTCTCCACCCTGCTGGGCTGCTACAGGCTCTGCCCCCTGTCTGGCAATGCCATCGAGACTGTCAGCATTAACAACAACGGGGCAGTGGTTTTTTCCAGCCAACACGAGCCCAAAGGGTCCAGCCCCAAAGAGTCTAATCTAGTTTATCTGATTCCACACTCAATTATCTGCCCGGAAGAAGAACCTCTTAAAAAGGAAGAAGAGGGTGAACTGTCAAAGACTTTGGAGAAAATGTCTCCAGCACTGTCGGGTATCTTGGATTATGAAGCTGATGTTTCTTTGGAAAAGATCAACCCCATTACACAGAATGGGCAGCATAAAACCTGAACAGTAAGGTTTACTCAGCAAGACCTAATGGTGTATATTGTATTACTCTTTTTTTGGGRRAAAAAAAAAGATATACRATGKTTTTYTTTKGTAAGAAACTAAGCTCTAAGGGAGAAAAATGCACATTTACACCAAGCCCAGAATTATTTTTCCTGGCCTTCAGAGCAAATTTAACATTTCAAACAATAAACAGAAAAAGATACTGGGAATTGGTTATGAAAAGGGATGTTAAACTGTACTGTTCATACTGAGGAAAATCTACAAATTTAGATACAGTGCAGTTACRAAGAAAATGTTGCTTCTTCTCTGTACAGAGAAACCAGTTTCTAACTAAAAGTGAGGCAAAAGATAAATGTTGAGTATTTAAAGATTAATGTTTACTAGAAGTTAAAAGATTGCTGTGTCTTGTGATAGTGGGTGTTAACAGGTCCTAATTAAAGACTGAGGGATTGTAAAGGTAGGTAGATGCCTTCTTAAAATTATTTCTGACAAATAATTGAGCCTTATAACGAGAATGGTTATTTTTAAAGCTTTGGGAGGTAATATGTTGATACTGGTTTTATTTATTTATTGTTTTAAATTGATATTTTTCATATGTTATAACAGATCTAGCTTTATTTATGTTATTTAAGATGTCTAAATAATGGGATATTTTTGGATTGTCATAACTGCATTTTGACCAGTCAACCAGTCAGCACTTTATTACAAGCTCTGATAGTCTGGAGAGCTGGTGAGGGGAATGGAGGGATGTTAAGAAGCTCAGCAAGAAATGAAGGAATCAACAAAACCGATGCTGGGTGGAGTTAGTTTGCTTGTGGGCGTTTTTTTTATTTTGAAGTGGGATTTCTTTCAAAAGATAGGACCAGAGTTGACTGAGTTGYGAATTCTCTTCCCTTATAGAAATAAAAAGAAATTGCTGCTATTTATTTTTAAAAAGTTTCATGTTACAGAGACTTTGCTAGAATGTCAAGTTTGTGGATCTGTAAATACCTTAAATATGACTACAACCTTAAGAAGAATCCAGTTTGGGAAGGAAAGCTTCTTAGATGACAATTCTTAGTATATAGTGTTTTGTATTTATGTAAGATAAACAGCTTTCTCAGACTTTTCTTATTTCAAATCTTGGATATCTTTTCTGAACAAACACACTGGGTTATAATGGTAGGAAGGATGCCAGAAACCTCGTAATCACCGGTGTTCCTGCAGGATCACCCGGACCCTGCTGTCTGTCTGCTCCTCTATCACAGTCAAAATTCAAACCTGGGGTACCTGGTGCTTTACTCTGGGAGCTGGGAGGACCTTGCAGTTTAGAAATTGCCATGTCAATAGTCCAGTCAATAAAGAATAGTGCCTCATTACCATTCGGGATTGAAACATTTCTAACTAGGGCGGAACTGCAGCCCCCATCTCAAAATCCTCCTGTGAACTCCCCAAAAAGTTGCCAATGTTTAATTAAAAACTCCTGCTACTTTTCCACTGGCCTTSCCTGCTGCTTTCCCTCTGTAATGCCAAAAGCAATCAGTGAGCAYTAGCAACAGGAACATTGGGTGTTAATATTCAGCAGCATTCAAAGAAATCCATTTCTTTTCTGAATGGGAGAAAATACCCTTTGGAGCAACTTTTTCGTAACATATATCAAAAAAAATGTGTTGTCAGGAAAAGAGAACTGAGAGAAAAAAAAATTTAAAGTCTAATGAACTATATACATCCTGCATCAGGTCTGTGTATTTATGTATTGTGAATGTTTTCATAATTTTATTGCCTGTATGCTGCTTTCATACATATAATAAAATTATTTTGTGAACAGAAGGTCAAATAAAGCAATCTACATTGCATTTATTAAATACATGCTGTTTTTTGGCAGTTGTATTGATCATGTTAAAGGGAAGGATGGTTCCTTTATTTTCCCATTTGCCCTTATTTGGGATCACACCCATCAGGCAGATGGGAATTTCTGTTAGAAGCAGGGAAAAACCTCCCTGCTAAGGATCACTGAGCTCTTGCTCTAAACTAGGATTTGAAAGCAGTAAAAGCAGTTTGGAAACAGCCRCTCTCTGCTTTAAATGTGTAAAACTCGACCTACTGGTGACTTTTATTTCAAAGATTGTTTTCTGCCTTGGTGTAATAGCAYAGTGAATTTGGTTTATAGCATGTTTTTATTGTTGTTTTTCCTTTTCTTTTTTTCTTTTTTTCCTCTCCAAGCTGTGGAGTACTTCTCAAAGCCTCATACAGGCCCACTGCTGGTGTCTGATTTTTGGAGCAAAATGAATCATTTCAGCAGTGAGGTTTTGGTGGGTGCAGCTGAGGATCCCTCTGTCCCTGGCAGCCTTCTGCTTTTGCCTCTGTCAGCAGATTCATTTTGAAATGAAGAAGTAAATCTACGTGGCCACTTCTGCTCTGGGACTGGAGCTGSTGCAGGAGCTGTGGGAATGTCCAAGGTCCCCCTCCCTGCTGCTCCTGGGGTCAGTGAAGCAGCAGRTCTGAGGCAAACAGGGCTTTGTGACCGCCTCCAACCTGTCTTGGCTTCTTTGGGAAAATTTCCTTGCGTGGTGATAATACCTGATTTATTTTGGGGTATCTTTGAGGAATTACTTTACTTGAAAAGTACACAGGCCAAAGAGGAAGGTCTGTGGTTTCTTACTTTCAAAACTCCCAGCAGTCTGATATGAAAGCAAAATACAAAATGTGATTCAAGAAGATTGTGCACAGCAAGATTGTGGTTTTTTTTGCATGAGTTTGTAAGGGATGAGTTGTATTCTGTAATAAATGGTTGCTGTGCTTGACCAGAAGCTGTCACAGAACCTCCCTCCTTGCAGAAGGATCTCAGTTTCAGGGGTTTCTGTGAAGTTTGGGGAAGTTCTGCTGCTGTTGCTGTTGGGAGTGTCCCGGCAGTGTGAGAGGCTGGGGAGACACCTGGATGATTTAATTTTATTGTTTATCTCTCATTGGATGTAAACTATTTTTTGCTTCCTTTTCCTTCCATACATTTTAGAACAACACGAATTGTCCTTGACTCTCATTTACCAGCATAACCTCTGTTTTCCAGCCTTTCCAGCAAATTTCTCTACCTGTCCTCTCTGCTTTTCCTCCCATTACTGCCAGAGCCTTYCTGTCACTTTGTTTGGCTTTATTTGCCCCAATAATCCTTTGCCTGGAAGAAAGTCCAAATTAAAATCCTCCCCCCCAGCGCAGCCAAGAGTCCAGAAATGCCTCTCTTACCTGTTGCAGAGCCTGCCACCAGTGCCAGGGGTGCCTAGAAGGGACAGCAGCAGGCACCTGCTAACTGCTGCTCTATTTATGAGCTGAATTAATTGCTCAGAAGCTGCGTTACCTGCTCTGCRCCTGCTCCCCGGCKGCTCAGAACCAGTGGGCTGCTGGAACTCCTGGTCACACCAATGTCAGGGTGCACCCCRGGGGCTGGAGCAGTGCCAGGCCCTCGCTGGGCTCTGTGGAGCTGATAGCAGGGAGATGACTGATGAGGTTTGGCTGGAGTAGTGTGTGAGTAGCCTGTGAGTAGCCTGGGAGGAGCTCTGGCTGTTCCACCCGGGCAGGCGGCTGCTGCTCTGGAGGATGAGGAGCATGAACTCATTTCTGAGAGCCTTTCTGAGACAACCTTGGCCACGTTGGTGGAACAYATCCCCAGGAAATCTTTTCCTCACCATGTGGCTGAGCAGAGGCAGAGCCACAGAGGAGCAGTGAAGGGCCAGGACACCAGGATGTCGCTGCTCCCACCAGGACCAGGACAGTCCCCACATCTCCCCCATGGCCATCAGTCACTCTCCTCCCTGCCCTGCTCATGCTTTTCTCCCTGCCTTGCTCCCCTGCAGCGTTTTCCTCTGCAGAGTGAACCTCGCTCTGTCCTTTTCCCATGCCAGGACATGAATGAAAGGTTACCCACAGATAACCCAAGAAACCTTTTTCTTTCTGGCATTGTTTCCTCGTGACTGAAGGTATTTTTCTGTTTGTGGTTGGAAGAGGTTAATAATTCACCTGATGGCCTTGATGGAGGAGCTGTTTGCAAGGAATGAGCTGCAATCACCAGATTAAATCTGAATACTTTTCTCCCTTCCCTTGCCAAGCATTTTATGCTGATTTGGGTTTCTAACTTAACAAAGCATATCAAAGATAGAGGATGAACGAGAAAATGCCTTTGCTGAGGTACAGGTTTAATGATACAGTTATTGGGAGCCATCCTGGCTGTTTTTCAAATCAATAGCTTTCAGAAGCAACTAAATCTGATTGAAATCTCAAAAACATGCTATGATTAGTATCTTGAAAGGCAGATTATTCCAGTAATTATTTTGTTTWTTAGTGTAATGATAGCAGAGTATGTTCCTAGCCATGAACATGTGGCCTGTGCGGCCACACAATCAATGTGACTTAAACAAGGAATGCTGTGGTATTTATTTCATGGCTTTTAAAAATACAAATCCAAGATATTCTTGCCCTGGTCTGTTGCAGTGGAGGTGGTTTGCGGACCAAGTGTTGGGGTCCAGTCTTGGATCAGGTGATGATCCCATCTTTGAGGGAGGGTCTGATGATAAAAAATCTTTTCTTGCTCCCATCCCTTGATTTTCAGATAACAAAACTCCTATTAATTTCACATTTTCCTAAGACAAGGGAATTTTTTTGAGATCTTGAAAGAAGAGAATGAGGGAAGTATTTGCTTCCCAGATTGTCCTTCCACTGGTGCAAGCAGAGGAATCAAACATTTCACTGACCTGCAGCACCATTGCAAAGTTTCTCTTAATTTCAGAGGGAATTATGGATTCAGACACCCAGGTATTTCCCTCTGTTTTCATTTTATTTCTCTGTTAATAACCGAGTTCTCAATGGTGCCAAGTTCTTAATGATTTGGATGTCTCTCTGTSTCAGTACCAATAATCTATTTTCATGAGCAGTTCATACACAACATCCATCATCCTCAATTAAAGGATTCATGAAGCGTGTGGAAGGGACAAATGGTGAAATTAAATGAGAATGTTTTTTGTTACAGAAGCAGGACATGAACCAGGCCTTTATCACCTGCATTTAAAGGACAAACCTGTCAGGACTGACAGATCTTCCATGCCAGCAGTTTGTGCCAGACAGATGAAATGTTTTCAAAAATTGTGAAAACACACTTTGAAATAGCATCATAAAACTGTTTTAAATAATAATTAAAAAAATATTTAATGATGCTGTTATGTATTTTCCCCACTTTGTTTACTAAGCTTTTGTGGGTATGTCTGTAATGATTTCAGAGTTGTGAATGGGACCATCCAGTTTCCTTCTCGTTGCTCTTCTGTGCTTGTATCAGACTTTGATAAGGATTTGTGTTCTCAGCTGAACAGACTTTGCTCCAGCAGCTCCTGCAACCTCCTGACACCTCCTGGAACCCTGGATCCCACCAGGTCTGTTGGGGTGTGGGACAACAGTGAAGGAGTCCCCTAAAAATGGCTGCTCTTAAACAGTGGGGAATTGGTTTTGAGGAAAAAAATGGCATCATTTTCTATTGGTAATTATTTCGTAAGTCCAAAACCTAATCAATTTCAATATTTTTCCTGATTTATTTGCAAACAGCTTGAGTTAATTTTCTCAAAAGCAAGATTTATGGCTTAAAGGAAAGCAGTATTTCTGAACTGAGAAGGATTTTAACATTATAATAGTTAAAATGTCAGAAAAAATTTAATGAAATGTCATTACAATCCTTATAAAGTAGAACATTTTTAGTGCATTTTGTTCACGTATGACACTCTTCAGAAAAAGAGAACAATTTCTGATAAGAACAGTTTAATGCAGAAACTTCCAGTGATATTTTTTACTTGCTTGAGAGGATAAAATATACTGATAGGACGCTCTGGGATAACGTGGCACAAGTAAAAGCCTTTCTAGCAAATACTGTAGGCAGTCACATTTAGACATTTAGTAATTTCACTTGTGCTGTTTAGTTCCCCTCGTTGTAAAAAATTGATTCTATTTTAAAAAATTGATTAAATGAGTATRTGAAGGTAGCTTTCATTACAATAAGTGTGATTAATCGGCTTTTTGCTGGGGGTCTCAGAGGACTTTTACCCCTCTAAATGGCATTTTTGTAGCCAGGCTACAGCACAGGCATTCCTGCCTTCTGTGACTGTCTCGCTGCTTTTCAGCAGGAGCAAATTCCTTCTTCCCCCTTCCTTGTCTTTAATGCACGTTCACTCCTTCAGCCTCTTTATCCTTTATTTAGAACCTGTAGATAATGAAGGCCAGCTCATTTCTTAAGGTGAGCAAAAACAAACCTGAAGTCACTCAGCTGAAGAAGGAGGACCTTCCTCTCTGAGAAGCTGTTTCTGCCCTCTGCAGTGAGGATTTCCCTTGCCTGGGCTGAATGTCTCCTTTTATTACAAAGGACTCCCTTAATTTGCATTGTTTTGTAATGCTGCTTCTTTTTTTAGCAGCGATGTTTAGTTGTMCCCATAACTCAAGGGCACTAAACAGGCTGTAATTGTTTCAACAGCTGAATTAATCAAAATGCTCCTTGTATTTTAGTTCCTTAAGGTGATGCCTAAGACCAGGCTTACCTAAAACAGAGGCTGGACAAAATTAAGARAAGAAAAAGCAATTCTATTTATTGAAGGGCCTTCAGGTGCATTCAGGGCAGTCACAGCCCACTCAGGGGCTACACCCAAAATGGTCACGGGTTTTTCCCTATTTATCACTTTTGTCCATTTGCACATCAGGGTTAAATCCTCCAATTGCAGCAGCAGCTAATGCAGTCATTGACTCCAAGTTGGCTCCCCCCAATTCTCTGTTGTTTCCATCTCTTGGGGCCTGGGACAATGAGGTGTCCTTGGGTTTGGGGCTGCAGAGGAATTGTTTTGTCTAAAAATGGGGGAGCAGGAGCTTGGAACTGTATATGGAATCTGGAGATATCCTCTAAAGAATTACAGGATTACAGATACACGAAAAATATAGAAGCTAAAATCCTAAGGCAGCRAAGGAAAATAAAAGAATGACCTGTAATGCTGCAGAGTAATTTCTCAGTGTTTAATTTTCCTGTCAGGCACATGGGGGTCACGGCCTGTGCCAATGTGTGGGCGTTGTTCCTATAGACAGTCCATGGAAAAAAAAGACAGGAAAATATATAAATTAACAGGCTTCATGGTCACCCCAGACAGATCAGGGGATATTCACGGTGCTAAGCCTCCAATACTGTAATTTCTGTGATTTTTATTCAAGCCAGCATCCGTGAGGAGCTTGGCCTGTCAGGGAGGACGCGGCTCCCGCGCGTTCCCGCAGGCTCGGGGTGTGATGCCATTTCATACTTTAATTCCAGCTTGTTCCAATCTATCACATCTGTCTCAGTGGGAAGCTGAGAAGRGAGGAACATCCACGAGGAGGTTTAAGTGTTGCTTTCAGGGAGTCATTATCATTTGTCAGTCTCGGAGGAGCTGCTGTTGTCTCACAGGGCCCGGATTTGTGGGGTTGGGACTCGCTGTGCTCTGTTTGCTCTGAGGGGCATCGTCACACCCCCCACTTTACCTTCATTACAGCTGTCACCGTGCTTTTTACAAGGGGGAGCAGTTTTAAACTAAAAGAGAGAGGTTTAAAATTAGATGTTGAGAAATATTTTGTACTCAGAAGGTGGTGAGGCCCTGGCACAGGGTGCCCAGAGAAAATGTGGCTGCCCCTGGATCCCTGGAAGTGTCCAAGGCCAGGATGAACAACTGGGAGCAACTGGGAAAGTGGAGGGTGTCCCTGCCCATGGCAGGGGGTAAAATGAGATAATCTTTAAGGTCTCTTCCAATCTAAACCATTTTGTGAATCTAGGATAGGCTGGCATCCCAAACAGCTTCTATTTCCTCTATTCCTTCCTGAAATCAGCCTCTCCCATAAAAAAAAAAAAAAAGTGAAGAAGAATTGCCTGCAGCAATCCTTGAACAGCCAGTTTTTGGGGCCAGGGTCAGCTGGTCCCGAATGCTCCCTTTGGAGCAGATGGAGACATTCCCACCCACGCAGCGATGAAGTGTGGGTGCTACCAGAGCACCCTCCCCGTGCTCCCTCCTGYCCCGGAGCTCCAGGGACAGCTCCCATCGTTGGCAATAAAACACCACCCTGAGCTGCTGAGGCTGCCCGGGTGCACCTCGGGTGGGCAGAGATATTTAAAGAGACGTGGTGATTTCAGGAGACAAACGCTGCTGATCCAATCCCACAGCTGCCCTTGGGATGCTCAGAAAGTGCTGCCTCCCCCAGCACAGAGCCCTGATGGAGAGGGCACCCCCAGCCCCCAAAYGCTGCCCCAACTCCCTCCCTGTTATCTCCCTGTCAGGAGCTGCACKCTGGAATTTCAGTGAAAGCCTTGATTTTATTCATTCTGCAGCCAAAATTAGGCCAGCAAYGCTGCCAAGAGGCACACTTTTTTGGTTTGATACGTGGAGGATGCATTTTTAATGCTCTAAGTGCTGTTCTCTGCCGTTGGACTCCCATGTGATGCAGAGCTGCAGTCAGAGCCCTGCAGTAAAACAATATTTGCTTCCAAGCAGGATGGAGAAAAACACAACAAATAATATTTTTTCATTAAAACTGAAAAATATTCYTTTCAACTGGCCAGCTTCTGACCTTTCTCAGATCTCAACTGCCAAGTAGTAATTCTGTCTTGCGAGGTTAAAACTGGAGTAAGAACAATTTTCTAATCAAAACCAATGTTTACCACTGCAGGAAAATTTGTGTGTCTAGACATGAGCACCARCCTTTCAGTTAATATTGAGAAACATTATTTTGTTTTCTTTCATTGAGGTCATGCTGTGAACTGCTCCTTAACTGTAGAAAAGACTTGTGATTAAATGTGCAAGCTTCAGAAATCTTAATTCTGAACTGGGCAGAGGAGATTCAATACTGAAAATCACCCTCCAAACTTTCTCCCCACTGATGCAGAACTCGCTGTGAGGTGGAAAGAAACATATTTGATTCTGGGCCATCTGTGATTCCTTTCAGCATTAGCTATGAAGGTGAGAGATTTTCTGATTGATTTCCTGGTCAAACCTAGAAAGGTGAACCATGAGCCAAAAAAGGAATGAGTCACCTGAAACAGAGTGGTGTAAAATTAGGAATGTTTGCTGGAGAACAACGAGTTAAGCAAAAAGTAAGCAGTGAAATTGTTCACTTTGCTGTGCTTCTTGTTCTCCTCAGGCAGGAGCAGGAGGAGGSAGCAGGATCTGGCTGTGCCACTGCCATGACGCAGCACACAGACATTCAAATGGACAATTCTACAATTCCCAAACCCCTGTCTCGTGGCGAGGGCTGGGAGCAGCTCTGCCATGTGGGATCAGTGTGGAGAGCATCTGGTTAACTTGATTGTGTCGTTCGGAGCTGGATTAGAAACGAGCTCAGGCAATCCCTGCTCTGCCCGGGAGCACTTTCCAATCAGCGACTTTGGGGAGAGASACAGGGCCAGATGAGCAGCCACTTAATTTCTGCTGCATCCTAGAGCATGCAGAGGGCAGGGTGCATGATTAYGAGGGTCTGGACTCTTTCTGGATTAATGCAAAAGATGTTTCACGAGAGAGAAATGCAGAGGAATGAAGCCTCTTGAGCTCTGAGGGATCTCAGATTTTCAGTCTGAGGTTATTGTGTTTTCCATGTGAGGGGCATGGTTACATATCTGTGTTGGTTTGAGGCAGGAGCCTCTGCCTTAGCAAAATTGTACATTTGAAATTCTCCCATCAAGCAAAACGCAATTGGCTTCGTCCCCCGTTTCCTGCTCAGCAGAAGAAACATTCCCTCCTGTGGGGATGCATTAGCAGGGAAGAGGCTGCACACACAGGGAAGAAATGCTGGAGTCACTCRGGGACAAATGTTGATCTATTACAGTTGAATAAACCCACAGTAATATAATTTATTCCATGGGATTTGCATTAGATTTATCCTGGCATATATGAGATCCTCGAGTCCCCTTGCTGATTAGCACAATGCGATTCGGGGGAGACCCAGACCACCTTCAGTCTGTCTGATATTTCCCTCAGAAGACCCTTTTTTTCAGTCACTTATCTCTTTGCTGAGCCTCAGCCTTTGGAGAGAGATTTTTCTACGCTGGATCTGTGCCTCAGGCAAACCTACAAACTTTTAAAGTGTCAGTCACAGCAGTGAAGTCAGTGCAGCGTAAGAGAGCAGGAGAAAAAGAAAGTTGTGTTTCCCACATGGAAATTTGGGGCTGTTGCAGGGGGAAGCTTGAGGGGTGTTGTGCTTTGGAGTGAAGGCTGACAGTTCTGCAGGTGGCTGGGTCTAGAGGTGCCTTCTGCTGGGTTTTGCTGTCCCATTAGGGAAAAATAAACCTGAACTTCAGCATTTTCAGTGCCTCTGAAACAACCTCACCTCGTGTGTGCTCGGGTGTGTAGGGGCACCTCACAAAAAACCTCATCACTCCACCAAATGTGCTCCTTCTCCTTCCACCTGGATCCCAGCTCACCTCCACTGAGCTTTGAAGCATCACTAAGACAATCCTCCAATTTTAAGGATTTATTATTAAATGAAAATTAAGAAAGAGGGTTTTCATTTGTGTTTTTTTTTTTTTTTTTAATATTTAATAAAAGGATTCAGCAGAATGTGAGAAAGGGATGATGTTGTTAATCACTTGCTTCTGTGAATGTGTTTAATGAACAATTGTGTGCCCAAGGTGATCCCAGCACTGCCATCCAGGAAAGGAGAATCAGCAGAAGTCTTTCCTATCAAAGCTGGCACAGCTTGAGAGGATTTAAGCAGTAGAAATAAAAATAAAAACAAGCAGCTGGAAATTCAACTCACATTGAGGGAAGAGATGGGAAAGAGACACGTGTGATTTAGTGAATTTGCAAAAAAAAGGAGTCGTGTCCCACTCATAACATGCTGCTGACAGCACAGACCGATGCTGGGGAGTTGCTGCTCCCACTTGAGATGCCCAGACCTGACTCCAGAAAGGTTTCCTTGGGCAGAATCGTGGGGGAGAACAATCCCCACAAGGCTGTCAGCCTGCACTGCTGGAATTCACACCAATTTTGCCTCTTAACAGCAACAAGTCGTGTTCCCAGCCCACCATGAGGAGAGCTTCTGCTGTCTGGCTTTGAGTCTCACACAGGCAGGAATTGAAGCAGGAATTGAAGCAGGAACTGCTGGCAGCAGCTTTGCGGGATTGCATGATTGTGCAGAAAGCTGTACATTTAAAATAATCTGTGATATTAAGACCCCAAATCTGTTTGCTGTGAGGCTCTCAGAACAGGAGTTTTGGTGATGAGCACTGTACACAGTAGTCTGAAATAGAAGCAAGCTGCATTCTGGCTCTGTGTTCCAATTAGACGTGGCCTTTTTGAGGGACTAAAATGAGTGTGGAGAGGGGRGAGAATTGTTCAAGTTATTTTTTATGCCTATAGGCATCAGAGTTATTTTTTTTCTTAACTGACTGAAAAAAACCACTTACATGACTCTGTTTTCCTAATGGTCCCATCAACTTTCCAAAGCAATTAAATTGCTGATATTTATCTGAGCTCAAAAAAAGCAGAATCCCTTACAATTCTTGTGTCACAGGAATTGAGAGGCAGAAAAACCATTGCAGCTCTATAATCTGGTTTTGCTGACACGCTCAGGCAACGAGTGAGACATCTTGCAGGATATGCACAGGATCAAAGAAAGATTTTTATTACCAAAACTGAATGACAAATCCAGAGCTCCTTTACACGATTAATTTCCCTTTCAAGTATCCAGGGCTTTTGATGGAGCTGATGGAAGGGAGAAAGACAGGACGTGCTGGGATTGAGGATCTGAGTGTGTCTGAAAGAATCTAAAAATGGTTTAGTTTTCATTTTCTGGAGAATCTCAGGAGGAACAGGCACATCAGTTCACAGAATCACAAATCACAGAACAAGCTGAGTTGGAAGGGACCCACAAAGATCAGGTCCAGCTCTCAGCCCTGCACAGGACARCACRAAAAATTCAACCATGTGCYTGAGAACATTGAGTTCTTTTGTCTCTAGATCTGAMATTATTTCTTCTGTTTTACTGATGTGTTTTACTTTCGTCCTGACSAATTTCCTCAGTGTTTGGTGCCTTCTAGAGAGAAGAGAGAAAGCCTGGAAGATCTACTCCACTGCCACATGTGCAGGATGACCTCACATAACAGGCTGACCACTCCAGACGTGATTTTTCTCTTCAGGCTGATGCTGCCTTACTTTTTTCACCCTAAAGCTCATGGAAAGCTTGGACAAGAAGGTAAAAAAAACATCTAGGCTGATGGAACATTCTCACAGGGAGAGGAAGGAGAAGTGAGAGGACTGTGTGAGAGCATTTCACATCAACTGTGGGGAATTTCTGAGTTCCACTCTGTCCTGTGGGAAAGGCTGTGACGGCTGTGGAACATCCTCTTTCTGGATGACTTGGGTGAAGCACAAAACGTTGGACTTGTCCCTGGTCCCTCCAGCAGCAGGCACAGCCCTGGGGTTGTTTGTCCCTYGCTGTCCTGCCTGTGCTGGGAGCTTTTTGAACTTTGGGCAGAGCCATCAGGCTCCAGATGGTTGGGATGATACCTCACCAAAGAGTCAAATCATAATTAAAAAAAGCCACGAGTGATTTTGAAAAGCAATAAGGTAATGTTGTCRTAGCATGAGGGAGCTGGGATCAGAAAAGCAATCACTTTTGGAAAAGTCATCCAACTGTTTAACCTTCTTAGCATCTGAGAAATCCCCTGTAATGGGCTCATGGTTATTTACTCCTCCCATCTGTGAGGCAGACACTAATATTGTAATTGTTTTATTCCTCTTCATTCTGCTGTCAGTTAACCACTGTTTTCTCTGCTAGATAATAATCAAGCTGATGTGAGTTTTACTGTGCTCTGATACATTGCTCTCTAAATGAGAGGAGATAACTTCAGCTGAATGTCGGGCTCCAGTGAAGGAAGAAATGAACATGAAAAGCAAATAGCCCCTTGAAAGAATGGCTCCTAAAGCAGAATTTATAAGTGCACAGTGCCRACCCATTTTTCAGCAGGGTTTTGTACAGACACGGTGAATTAGATATAAATTGTCACAGCTCCATTGGCTTTAATAGCACTGCACTTAAAACTGGCACCTTGTGTTGAAACCCTGTGGAATGAATGATATTTAAATACRGCTGTGAATATTGAGAAATTGCAAAACTGAACCCTTTTGCTGCAGGCCTTGTGCTCGCTGCCACATCTCCTGTCACTCATCACCTGTTTCCCTAAAAAAGGGAAGATATGCTGAGCTCTCGCTCCATTGCTCTCTGTGCAGATAGCATTGCCTTCCCTTCCATATTGTATTTTTTCATTAATTTGCTGTCTTTTCACAGCATTGCTACAGCTTGTGGGTTGGAATGAGGAGAAGGTCCCAGCTTGGATCCTGAAGAATGGTTTTGTTACTCTGTGCTGTGKCTCCATTTCTCTTCTGCTGCTCTCCTGCTCCTGCCCTGGCCCAGGGAATGCTCAGGAAGGGTTGCTCTCAGTGAATGCAAAAAGGTTGCACGGGCAGCAACGTATTCAGAATTTCAGCCTGTATTTTCACTTTCCTTGTTCCAATTTTGTATGTCCTCTCACCCTGGACTTGCCTAACAAGATGTGTCTGCACTTCTAAATTTAGCTTGAACTATCTTTCACCTTAGTCTATTTTATCCATTATTCAGATAGCAATAGATAACTCTTCAGGGGCTTTAAAGCAAATGAAGAAAAACAAATTCTCTGATTGAAATCAGTTTCTTGTTGTCTATTTATCTCCTCAAGAAATGGCTGTTTTCAGATTTGAAATATAAATCTTARCATATGTAGATGAAGGAAAACATCTAAAGGAAAAGGACAGCAGCTTGTGCCTGGGCACCAGCCATAAAACAAATTTCGAATTGAGCATCCTATGCTTCTGCCCCTCACTAACACTGTGATCTGTCCTGGGGTCTGAGTGCTCTGGCTGAGTGATCAAATAACCACAGAAGGGAGCACTTCACCACAGTCCAGAATCTGTTCTGAGATGGATTTAAGGAGCTCAGGCAGGGCCACAGGTTTGATTTGTCTCCAAAATACTCTTCTGAAGCCTTTTCCTCCTCACCTGATGGATGGCTGCCTTCAGACAGGCTCAAGAGCTTGAAAAGCTAACTGAGATGTCAGCTGGAAAATATACTCAACAAAACCAGCAATTTATCTCTGGAACAATTTGGTGTTTGCAGGGAAGTCCACTTTGTCCTGGAAATCAGAGGAAAATCAGAGTAAAAGACTTCCCCCCTCCAGGGAAGGAATCTGGAGAGGTACTCATTATGAGGAGCTGAAATGATAGGACAAGGAGTGATGGGTTCAGACTGAAAGAGGGAAAATTTGGGTTAGATATAAAAAAAAAATTATTTTATGATAGGGTGGTGAGGCCCTGGCACAGGCTGCCCAGAGAAGCTGCTCCTGGATCCCTGGAAGTGTCCAAGACCAGATTGGACAGGGCTTGGACCACCCTGGGATAGAGAAAAGTGTCCCTGCCCATGGCAGGGAGTTGGAATGAGATGATCTTTAAGGTCCTTTAAAACCCAAACCATTCTGGGATTCTAATAATAGAGGAGAGCAGACACATGATGGGGCTCAGACTGAAAACACAGGAAACAGCAACATACAGTGAAGGATTTCAGCAGGAAGAGACAAGTGCATCAAGACAAAAAAAGTTACTCAATTTTCCAAAAATGGTCACAGACAATGAATCTTTACAATGAGTCTTATGGAGAGAAATTGGAAAATGGCCTGAACCCATAGAAGTCCAAGGCTCTGATGTGTGAGTCACAGGCTCAACCACAAGCCCGAGAGGTAGAAAGTGAGCTCAGAGCTCCAGCCATCCTCTCCAGGCACGAGTGAGTCAGGCAAGGAGACATTTGATGATGCTCGTTCCGGAGAGGAACTGGAAAATTTGCAGCAGGAGAGGAGCAGCAGCCATKTGAGCTGTGCAGAGAAAAGGGGGAGCTCAGCCTGGGGCTGCTCATCCAGGGGAGCTGTGAGAGAGGGCTGAGGAGAGAACTGTGGCTGCTCCAGCCTCTGCTGTGCTGGGATCAAATCTTCATCCAGATCTAACTCAACTCTAGTTACTTTGGCCCTACAATAATGTTTAGCCTGTTTTGGAAATAGAAAAAGAGCATTCTTGTGTTTTATTGCTTGATCCATGCTCTGCTCTGGATTTTTTGGTGTCGATTTTGAACCAAACACCCTTCTCCAGAGGTGTTCAGTCCAAACAGAACCAGAGCTGTGTCAATGTGAAASCCCTGAGATCACTTGTTAACACATGAAGCAAATCCTTCAAGCCAAACCACTTTCAAAATTTTCCCCTGTGTCAAAGGCCTTTTAAAGAAAAGATTTTCTTTCCTTCTCCTTCTCCTTCTTATTTTTTCCCCCTTTCTCTCTTTTTAAGTGCCTCAAACACGCTACATTGCATAACTCCTGCTATTTTTTTCAAATATTAAAAGCCACCAGGCAAAATGATGCTGGTGAGCTGGGACTGGGGAGAGAATGAGGTTTTGAATTTGGTGATCCCTGGGCTGGGAGGTTGATGTCCCACCCCAGGCTATCAGCAGCAAGAGATGCTCTCTCTTGGGCCCCAAACTCAGCCCCCTGAAGCTGTAGGAGCTGAGGGTTTTTCTGCTCATTCCCCATCTGCTCCTTCCTCCCCTTTGATAAGGACATATCAGACACAGCAGGATGGGCTAAAGGTGGTCTCAGAAATCTGTGGTTTTTTTTTTTCACAACCAAAACAACCAGAAAAAGCACAATTTCCTATGTATGCTACCCTTGCCTCTTTGGGATTTTTATGAGATTCCAGGCTCTGAGTCTGGATGAGGATCTCCTCCCACAGAAAATTTAAAGATAAATGATTTGATTATAGAAGCACGAATTCTTATTTAGTGTGAATATTCTCCTGAAATAGAAGAGAGAATTACAAAACCTTTTGTCTTACAAAATGAAGCTMTTTTCCCAAAAGAAGAAAGGCTCAGGACTGTTTTTTTTTTTAAAAATATGTCATGGAAAGCATGTGGAATGCATACAGGAAAATGCAAAATACCTGAAATATGAGCCTTTTTGAATGCCCTGAAAATACAGAGCGGGGCTGCTTTTGTGAGATTTTCAGTTGGAAGGTGATATTTTCCAAGCAATGCTTTCACAGGACATTTTCTAACCTGTTTGTATGTCAACATGGCTTTTTGCCCAGGGCACAAATTCAAAGCTATATCAACCAAAAGTGAGTTTAGTGTATATTTATAGAACATATAAACTCCAGAAATATAATACATATTTAAAAATAAAGGGAAAGAGGYAAAACTGCATAGTAAAAGAAGGAAAATTTTGCACTTTCAGAACAGCATAAGATTAAGGTAGGTTTACCATGTTAGATAATACCCAGGTTGTTTGTACATCAAATATAAAAAGTGGGCTATTTTCGAGATAACCTGAAGGCTTTTTAGTGACAATTTCTTTCAGTCCTTTTCTGAACAACAGCATCTCCCCAGCTCAGCTCCTTTGCTTAGATTTCCCAAATCTTTTCATCTTTATCAGCCAGACCTTTGCTTTTCCAGCCCTGAGCTCTGCCCTCCCTCCACTGTGCACACACAACTTCTCCCCCACATCCCTTCCCTGTGAGGGAGATTTAAACCATCTGTATTTCCCTTTCTGTCCTGCTGTGCTCAGCGTGCTGGCAGGGGCATTTTGTCATATTTTTCCTGGAAATTCTTGTTGTCAGATGGAGGCATCCCGGAGAATTTTCCCTTCTCCAGGGCTCCAAGAGCGGCTGCGGAGCTCCAGGAGCTCTGTGGCAGCTCTGCATCACTCTGAGCTCCTATAAAAAATATATCTCCTATAAAATCAATGCCCAGGATTGCTTTAATCGTGTTAAAAACCCCAGGGAGTGCTGCCTGTGACTGCTCTGCTCAGCGATGACACAGCCCCGTCCCTCCTCGGGTTATATTCCTGATTAAAGAGTTTGTTGAGGAGGGCTCAGCTCAGACAAAGGACAGGGCTTTTAGTGACACAGATCATTCAAATCTGGACAAGGAACAGCGCTGTCAGGACTGATTCCTTTCTAAAAAACCCAGTGATTCTTGAATATATTGAGTGCAATTTTGTCCTCTTTAACTGAACAACCAGTATCAAAATATGTTGGGTTTTTTTTCCCTCAGAACATCTTGAGGACAAATTGCATCATAATATACTTTTTTTTTTATTGTACTTTTCAGCACAGTTTTCTAAGAAACTGTCTAAAAAATCATCCTTTTATCTACCAGCTCCCTGCAGCCCCTCCTGGGCTGAAATAACAGTCTTTTTACAATGTACATCATTCACTGCAAGCCAGCTTGGGGCAAGAAGGGAGAAAATATACTGTATCTACTACCTTTGAAGGAGAATTTTAGGCAGAAGGCAGCTRATTGCTCATACAAATATTCAACAGAATGGGAGAAATTCTTCATAGCAATTGTTGGATCTTTTTTATCTTCTTGAATTTAATTGCTTTGGATTTTTTTTTTTACCCAGCAATGAGAGCCAGCTCTTTGCTTTTCTGTTTTGCTCACATAAAACACCGCCTGCCACTAAGACAAAGTATGTAACTGTCACTAATTTAAGCAGTGAGCAGCAGCACAGAGGTTACCCTTCCTAAACTGCAGCTCCTTGAATTYTCTGCAGAGCTCTGGGATCCGTGACAGATCCAGCAGGATCCTGCTCGAGCTGTGGGATACAAAGGAATCAGAGCCTGTTGTAGGCAGGCATGTGTGAGGTTGTAATCAAATATTCAGAGCTGCCAATAWTGAGTGATGCCAGTGATGGCAGTGATGTTCCTGAAGTGACAGTGTAGGAATGAGTCCCACCATCTTACAAGTAYGAATTAAAGCAAAGCTGCACCCTAACAACTTTCATGAAGATTCTTTGATGCATATTTTATTTTTTCCACTAAATAAATGACATGCACTCTGCTGCCTGCAGCTCCCCAGCTCTCTCCCTCTTGAAAGATGTAATTTCTCTGAGAGTTCTCCTCAGCAAGTCAATGCACAAATGAAGCCTGAATTTAATATGTCGACAGGCTTGTTGGGATGGGTGGTTTGCAGCAAATGCCAGCGCTGCAGGAGAGGAGGCACCAAGCAGGAGGAGRCCATGCCATGAGGAATTCATGGGGAGTGTTTGGATGTGCTCCCAGCAGCAGCCCTGGGATTGAACYGTGCTGTCCATGGCCCTGGTGTGTCCAATCCTTTGGGCCACAGTCTCAAGGCATCTTGACTGCAGGGAGCTGCCCAGGTATTTGGGAATTGCTGCTATCCTGTTATTAGCCTGCCATGCTTGGCCATTCTCTGGATTTATATTTCCAGCTGATTCACCTCTGATTTACACCACGGTGTCTCATCTCTGAAGTCTGCTAATGATCTCCTTGATCAGAAAGAGCCTTGCTCTACATCTCTCACCGGACAGGAGCTGCCAGAGGGGACCTCACACTCACCACCTGCAGCTCCCCAGAAAATGGATTTGCACAGACACTGAGTGCACCCATTTCTTTGCAGAAATACTGTTTGGTCCACCTGAATTAAGGAGCAAACTCACTATTTTATCTACCTTTAATCAGTGYTCCTAGAGAAAGGTGGGATCGTTGCTCTGTAAGTGCTTGTGCYAATAACCAGCCTGCCCTGTGCAGAGCGATGCTGTCAGATTTCAATATTGCTACACAGATTGATTTTGCACATTTTATTTTTAAGGCAAAGTGCAGCCAAAAACGTTTCAAGAATGAAGTGTTTCTGCTGCAGAGGAGCCAGCTGGCTGGGGCCAGGCAGCTCCTGGGAGCCACCCTGGTGCAGGACAGGGGAATCAGGAATTCCAGCCACGGCCATGAGGATGCCAACAGGTTCTGACCTCATGCTTTGATTTGCATGTCCCCATCACATTTCTGGGYTCTGAACTGTGCACACCCTGTCTGTGGCCACTGGACTCGCCCAACTCTTGCCAAAGCACTGGGAGGTTTCTTATCTAACTGGGGGTGCTGCCCTGTTGTCACCCTTGGTCCTGCTTCCCTGTCCCCTGCAGAACAACCTTCTCTGTGCCCTCCTTGGCTCTGCCATCCCCTCTTTATCTGCAGCCACTGCAGCAATGAACCCTCAGATCCTGGGACAACAAGGGAGCAACAGCAGCAGCAGCAGCAGCAGCAGGAACAATCCCTATTTTCCAATTACATGGTTCCTCTTAGTGCAACTTCTTCCTCTGCGCATACGACTGGAAGAGATGGGCACAGAAATTTATGGGAAAGCACAGGTTAGAAATGTGTTGGTCCTGATACGTGTTAGTCAGTTCATAGCCAGGAAAAAGGAAATCTACAGCCCTTGTCTTGGTGACAGTGTTCTTGGCAAGAAAAAAAGTGCATCAAAACTGCTGTTTTTAAAATCTGCCCCTGTGAAAGAGAGATGCAGAGCAAGCACACAGCTACAAAGCTGGGAAAATGTGATTTTTTGGGGGCTTTGGGAAACTTAACACCTTGTCCAAAGCATTTGAATGTCCCCATTTCATCCAGAGTGTGTTGCWTGGCTGGGTGATCTGGCAGCACAGAAATGTGCTGTAGGGACATGGAAGTGCTGCCTGAGGGGGCAGAAGGTGCTTCCAGAAGGTCTTTGAGCAATAATTYRGGATAGACTCAGGTAACARCTCTGGCCAGGCTGCAGRGGCTGGAGGYTCTTCCCCTAGAGCTGCTTTACTGTGGTTGGAGAAGTTAACAAGGCAGGAGAAATGAGGCCTTGGTCTRTGATTTTCTATGCTTTGCACCTTTGGGAGATACAAAAATAACCTGTGCASTGCCAGCGGGCAAGAGAGAGGGAAGAGGCTTCAGTGTGAGATTGGAATATAAAGGGCAAGTGAGGAAACAGAGCTGTGAAAAGTGGGGGGAGCAAAGAGGGCACTGGTGTGATAAATTTTGGTTGGAGATGAGGAAGAGAAATCCTGTGGGAAGTTGTTCCAGGTAAAAATGCTGTCTTCTTCTGCACCAGCAGCACTGAGCGAGTCTCTGGCTCTTTTGAAGAAGCCAAAATAGGTTTCTTCTTCTGCATCTTTTCCTTTGACATGCCCGCCTAGGGCTGAGAAGATTTTCATGGAAGCCTTTTCTCCGGGGGAGGCTGATGGCAGACCCTCCTCCTCCTCCTCCTCCTCCTCCTCACACCCCAGCCTTCCTCCCCAGTGCCAGCTCCTCTCCCTCCCCAGAGCTTGTCATCTCCCTTCCCTCCCCACGGGCACAGTGTGAGATTGAGAAGAGCCTTCCAGGCAAGCAGCCCAGGAAATGTCACCGAAGAACACCAACATTTTTTCCAGCAGAACTGAACATTTCAGGCAACGTTGCAAGGAAAAAAAAAAAAAAAAAGGAAAAGCACCTCGAACCCAACAAACCATGAGAACGGCTTGCTCAAACGAGAGAATTCTTGACCCAGTGAAAGCTGGTGGGTGAAATGATTTGAGGGGGTGGGGAGCCAGCTGGGATTTTGGAGATGATGGGATGAGCAGAGGGCAATGGGGATGAGCAGAAATGTTCCACCAGAGTGGTCAGGAGAGAAGAGAAATCCAGGAACACTTCCACAATTGAGGGGAGGTGGGATGGATGACTATTGATGGATTTCCCTCCTGGAAAGGGAGGGGGAAAGCATTGATTATAAAAGAACAGCTCAGGAGGAAGCTCAGGAGAGATGATGGATGACTCTCAGGAGGTGACAGGGTCTCACACTCGGGGTGCTGTGGGGCAGCTCATCTCCTCCCGAGGTGGAACAGGGGTGACAGAGGTGCAGGTGAGGGCTGCCAGCACATCCCAGCAGCTCCTTTAGKTCTACAAGGGGCTGCACAATGCTTGTGCCTGGGCTCGACAACTCCAGGGGTCCCTTTTAAAGCCACGTGCCTGTACCTGCTCATCTTCCCTTTTTTTTTCTCACCAGTGCCTATCTGTCTGCTCCCTCAAGCAATGGAAATTTTTATCTTGAGTGAAACTTGATAATGGCAAAAAAAAAAAAGAGAGAAAACAGTGTAAGAAAAATGCTACACCATCACTGTCAGTAATATTTCACTTTTTTTCCCTAAGGCCACCACAAATCCACTTTTTACATTCACTTTTGAAACATCTGCATTCAGAAACTGCTTCAGCTCAGCTCTGTCATTTCAGCTATTATGTGCAAATCATTGCTTAAAATGTTAACATAAACTAACTTTGTTTTAAAAATCATAGTTAGAACTTTTTTCCCTGGAACTTATATATGGATTCTTTTTTTTTTTTGGGAAGAAGTGAGCATGGTGGAAAGGCACGAAGCCTGGTCAGTGAGCAGGGGGTCAGAATCTTCTCCCAGTGTTGTGCTACCTGATCAGAGGGATGCTGGAGGGTGGGGAGTGCTGGCAGTGGGGAATAATTTCACAAAATGTTCATTTGAGGCACAGTCATTGAGAACCACATTTTTTATAAGATGTTCAAGGAATCTGGGGCTTATAGGAATATCAAAACCATTCMGTTTTCATTATTGATTGGAATAGAAGTTTGGAAAAGCTGCTCAACTTTGTGCCTTTCACTGCTCATGACCCAGTGGTTTTCAAACTCCAAGGCTCTGCCTGAGTCATAAACTGACATTAAATCCAGGTGGATTCTGTCTGGAAGCCCTTTCTGTCCAGCTTTCAGACAATCTGAAAATAAGTTTTCCAAGTAAAAAAATAAACACAATTAAGACATGATTTGGCCACTTACACTCAGAGGTGAAGGTCCTCACRTCCTGTCACTGCACCTCTTGTGTTCTGACTGACCCTGGTGAATAACTGAACTTAGGAAATTGCAAACTTCTGGAAAAAAATTTTGGATGGGGAAATATCCTGATCATCCCAGTCCACTTTTGATTTAATAAGAGCTAAAGCAGAAGGTTCTGGAGAAGCAGAAGTGACCCAGTCTTGGCTTGGAGGGTGGATCCTTTTYTATCCCTACCAACATGGGCTCTTGAATATTTGAAACCTCACCTCTCATTAAAGTAATACCAAGCTTGTACTGAAAATTTGGGTGGCATCAATACACTTATTTTTATCTCTCAAACTTGATTATCACTTGTTACAAACATGCTCCCAACTTTCTATACCTAATGTAAGTGAAAACGAAACCATCTGTTGAATGGCTTCCCACTACAGAATAGCAGATGCATAAAACATGTGCCRTAAATGGTGCTGGTGGCTTTGAACCTCCTGTGGGAGGCCAGATTGTTTCCAATCTTCTCCCACAGTGATTGATTACCCTGTGGGTACTGCTCAAGTGCCGTGTTCCTGTTCCACTTCTTGCCAAGCACGAGGAGAAATTGTAGAGATTCTGGGAAAACTTGAAATTTTCAACCGGGAAAAGTTCTGAGCATCCCAGGCTGCTTTTGCMGTGATTAAAAATACAGCAGGAGGTGCTGGAGGATTGCCCCAGCCTTGGTTTGGAGGGTGAATCCTTGGAAGGAGGTGATTCTCACCGTCTACTCTGCTCTCCTAAGACCTCTCCTGGGATAAGGAGCGCAGTTCTGGTGCCCCCAGCATGGGGAGGATGGGAAYGGTTGGAGCAAAGCCAGAGGAGCCCATGGAGCTGGTGAGAGGATTGGAGTCCCTCCTCTGTGGGGAAAGGCTGAGAAAGTTGGGGCTGTTCAGCCTGGAGAAGAGAAGGGTGTGTGAAAGGTGTGTGAAACCCCTTCCCATGTCTGAAGGAAGGAAGAACTTGGGAGAGGGACAATTTATCAAGAGCTGGAGTGACAGGACAAGGGTAGGTGGCTTCACACTGAAAAAGGGGAAATTTAGGCTGGACATACACAAGAAATTGCTCCCTGTGAGGGTGGTGAGGCCCTGGCCAAGAGAAGCTGTGGCTGCCCCATCCCTGGAAGTGCCCAAGGCATGGTTAGATGTGCATCAGGATAMCCCAGGCTTTGTTTAGCCACAGTTCTGAGAATCCTCCACAGAGATACAGGCAGGATGATCTTAAAATCAATATTTTTAATTGTTATTTATTTACTTATATCTAGACCTGCACTTTGATTTCATCTCCTATTCTGACTTTGTCCTGGAATCGCTCCACTAGACATCTGTTGTATTTTGGAAGTTTTTGTTTCCACTGCTTTAACTGAAATGCCCATCAGATAAATCACCTTTGGAGGTGGAARTACAAACCACAGCATTTGAGGGTTATTTTAGCAGCTCTGCTTGCCCTTTCCCTTCATTGACAACATATGGTGGAGAGGATAGAGAACAAGCAGCCTCTGCTTTATCTCAGTGGAATTTTAGATCTCTCATTATCTTGCACAATMAGCCCTTGAAGAAATTTAGTTTGATGACTTTTTGTGTTGGGATAGACAAGTATTTCTCAAGAGCTCCATAACAGGAAACTTTGGAACATATATCAATTCTCCAATCCTCTCATCCTTTCTTTTTCCCCTTTGTTTCTGAGTGAAAATACTATTTGCCGCAAATAATTTTTCTGCAGACATGCAGAAAATCCAGTAGTATTTCTTTTAAAGAAAATCTTAGGGGTTTTAAAATACCTGAATACATGTGAGTTCTTTGAAGATCATTTTTGGTCTGCTGAGGCTCATGAAAATCACTGAATATTTATAACAGCCACCACAACAAAAGGAAAGGAGAAAGATATCAAGTGTAGACTAGAGAAACTGCTTTAAAAAGATCTCCATCTCTTTGGTAAATGACTTTGAATGCAGTTGTCAAAGAAGCCTTTGGGAATTAGGTGCTCCAATTCCATTAASTTTGTAAGAACATAATAATCTATCCCCTTGGTCTCCTCAATTGATCCAAAATATGTTCTGAATATTGTTACAGAAAGAGGTGTTTAGAAATTAATGATTTGCGTATCTTTTAAAAATACAGAATAATTGAATTTCCTCCTCATGGGGAAGATCAGTCATGGTTTTGGTTTGCAATGAAGAGTTTCGTGAAACACGGCGCCACCTCTGTTCCCACCTGCCAACTCAGTTTGGGAAGAATTTAAGGATTTTTACACAGGACCAGGGTTTTTAAAAGGACCTCAATCCCAGCTGAAAGGCTGAGGAGAGCAGAGGGGCTGCAGTGTGGCCAGGGTCCATCCCAGGGCTCAGCTGCTTGGCTTGGGAAACAGGAGAGGGAAGGATGTGTGGRTGACCAGCTGGGAAAAAAAGCAAATTTTGCAGGAAGATGATGCCAGGCAATGAATATGGTGAAAGCCAACCATGGGTCTCACTGCCATCATCATTTTGGGATAAACCACAGCCTGAAAAGGCCAAGCCATCACACCAAGACAAGAATCTGCCCTTGTTCAGGTATCACATTGGCAGGACTGGGCCTGCAGTTTGCTCCTGAGCTCACCCAAAGGAATGACCTGACTTTCTGAATGGAGCTTGTCATGRTGCCAGCTCATCAGCCTGGCTAAATTCATTCATTAATTACGTTCCTAATACGATTTGGATGGAATCAAAACCAGGAGAATTTGGTTTGGATTGAAAAACTGCATCCCATTTGACCCTTTTGCAGTGCATTCATGAGTTTGTTTCATTTAGGGATGATTGTTTCCTTTGAAATTTATTTACTCTCTAAATGCAATGTTTTTCATATTAAAAAAAAAAAAAGCCCCGAGGCTTTTCATTAGAGAAATGTCAGAACCAATTTTTTTTGAGTTTTGAAATCTCTGTCTCTGGTTTTTTTAGCCAAACCAATGAATTTGCCTCTYAGACTTGTGAGTGGTTTCAGCTGATGTAAATGAAGAGGGTTTTTTTTATTTTGACTTGTTTTAGTGTTGAGTGGAAAATCTTGCCCAACATAGTTTTTGACCTGATGGGTTGGGCAATTCATGTTCCCAGGTGGAATTTGGCAAAGTTAGGGGGGAAAAAAAGAAGGAAATGGTTGATAGCAAACAAGAGGCAATAGCAAGCACCAGTTCCCCCATGGAATGCTGACCTCTCCAAGAGCCTGGGTGGAAAATGCTCTGGAGATGCTCTTTGTCAGGCCTGAGTAGCTGAGACAAAATGTTATGTGTCAGAGTCATCTAAGATGAAATAAAATAAATCCTTCTCTGCTGTTTGGTTGACTTCTGTTTTGCTTGTTCTCGTTGTTTTGTGACAAATTACATGATGCCAGACATTTCTGTCAAAGCTCAGTACTTTCAGTCGTGCACATATATCAGTTTTGGCTTCCTAATCATCCTCTGACCTTTGTGGCTGCAGTGAATAAACAACAAGATGTCCTAAAGTTCATGATTGCATATATATAGAATATGCATGTATAGATGGTAACAGAACAATTGTATTAATCTGCTCTTTCGGACTTGCAGAAGGCAGTATTTGAAATCCTGAGAGCTGTGTCCACTGGTACTTTCAAACCAGGGTTTAAATTCTCTCTGTGATCAGCTTTGTATCATATGTTAAAAGAATCTGAATCCTTTCCCATTAAACTTAAGGGAAACTTTTAAAACTCATTAAGCAGATGTTTTAAACTTCAGATTAAAATATTTCATATTCCAAAAGTGCATTCTCTAAAAACCTGGCCCTCAAATTGGAAAGGGAGGAGGAGCTGTCTCCTACTTAACTTTCTGTAGATCTGTCCCCATGTAACAGATATTAACCTTCTCACAAGCATAAATTTCTTCTTTTTCATCCTTTCCTCTTCACCCCTGTCACTGAATTAATTATTCATTTTATTGACACATCCACTAAATTAGCTCAGCCCTATTATGATTAGCTTCAACATATGCTAATCAGAAAGCCTACAGTATAAATATTTAAATTTCAGATTTTAGTAAACCTACCTTATCAGAAGTACAAGGAAAGAAAATAGAACAACAGAGCACATGCATTATGTGTACTATTATTGTAGGGATGTATGAGAAAGCCTCTACAGAAAAGCCTCAATTTTAATTTTTTTTTTTTTAAGTGAGGGTCCTGTTGAGAAATGTTCTTGCTGTGTGTAGGTAGCAGCCTGAACCTACGCAGGGCTGGTAAGGAGATGGAGCCTCRTCATTCTGACAGGCAGCATCGCTGTCCATCGATCCATCTGATCAGCTGGAACCAGCCCAGCAATGCTTCCACACTCAACTGTCAATTCCTTTCAAAATAGATTTCATTGCATTTGCCTTTGGGTGACTCCCACCGTGACTTCACAGAAYTGCAGGATCATTTAGGATGGAAAAACCTTTAAGATCATTGAATCCAATGAATCCACCGTGTTGCGATACCAGAGCACTCAGTGCCACCTCCAGGGATGGGCACCCCAAACCTCCCTGGGCAGCCCCTGCCCATCCTGAGCACCCTTTCCATGGGGAAATTCCTTCTGATGCCCCCCTGCCCCTCCCCAGCCCAGCCTGAGGCCGTTCCCTCTCCTCCAGTCCCGGTTCCTGGGATCAGATCCCAAATCCCCCCCGGCTGTCCCCTCTTGTCAGGGAGTTGTGCAGAGCCCCAAATCCCCCCTGATCCCCCTTTGCTCCAGGCTGAGCCCTTTCCCAGATCCCTCAACCACTCATCATTAATTTACAGCTGAACTGGGTCTGGTCCATTCCAGAGGGACCAGGGCTGGTTTAACCCCCCTGAGCCACTTCAGAGTGCCTGGGGGTCAGAGSGTGGAAGGGCTAAAACCTGTTAGGGAGCCAGGGAGAAGCCTCCAGAAAAGGAAAAGAGAAACCACAAAGTCCTGAAAAGCCCTCCTAAAGATGCTGATCTTGGCCTCCCCCTGCTGATTGTGCTGGRAGGAAATGCTGTTCCTCTACCCCTGTGTGCACACTTCAAAAAATACCCGATAGGGGAGAAAAGTCTCTGTTGAAAAGATGCAGCTTTCACTGTGGTTGATTGGTTGGTTCACAGCTCTCCAGAGCTTCCCATAGCTCAATATTCAAATGTCCATTGATTTAACAGTCCATGACCTACAGCTTTTGTTCACAGGGTGTTTTGTCAKCTCAGTTGTTGCTCGATTCTTTACATTTTTCATGTCAGCAATAAACATAAATCTCCTTGGTCTGTGGGGGAGAAGAGATTGATTCTGAACCTGTCTTTAATCTCACCTTTTGCCATTCCAAAGAGTTTGGGRTCTTCATGCACTKCTKTTTKTGAAGAGACAGAAAGRAGGAAGAAGAKGWTGCAAAAMCAATTGAATAYTTCTCTMAACTCTAAAGGAGAAAATTTCTATAGGAAGAGAAGTTCTGTGTCCCTTGCTGTTGGTGAACAGATGGAAAATGTATTTAGTAGAGGTTTCACTTGCATTAGATTTTTTCCTTAGGAACTATTGCTGTGCAGCTTAATATTCTTTGATGCTGTGCATTTTTTATATACGACATCAAAAGTTCCTACATATCTATTTAAAATTGCTGAAAGCATTAAAAGGAAACTAAAATCCATTCTGATTTTACTTTCCCAGAAGTATTTCTACAATCAAGAGTTGTGTTTTAAAAGCCACTCAGCAGCTKGTTCAACCCAGAAACATGACATGCAGTGTTAATATTTCCTTGTTGCTCTTACTGGCATAAATCTTTCCAGTACACACAGAACCCCACATCCCTACCGACCTGAAAGAAAAATACACACAGTATGAAAATACCAGCAATCAATAATTCCCAAACTGGCTTCCATCAGGGCTTTCCAAACTTATCAGACCGCCTGAGGACAATTTCCTGCAGAAAACCCAGTCTGAACCAAGCGATTACATGACCGAGTGATGGTAATGTGTTTTGAAAGTTAAGCCAGGGGTGATTAAATGTCTGTGGGTAATAAACAGAATTAAAAGTATTTAGGAAACAAAGCACGGCTCTGAACACAACCAGAGCACAGTGTAGCATTAGTTGTTGTAGGCAAAAAGCATTTTTTTTTTTTGGAAAAGATAATGGCTGGATGTGAGAATCTGTCGGTTCCATTGAGTTCTGTTTTCTCCACTCTTTAAAGTGCTTCCCCTCCAGCTGAGTGCTGCTATCAGCATTTAACATGCTCCATGATACATTTCTGCATCTCATAAATCCAAGCTGCTTCCATGCTCTCAAAAGACTCTTTGGCAAATGTTTTTGTTTTTTTTTTTGGAAAGGGATAGCGCCACATGAAGAAAATCTGGCTCTTTGCAAAATGTGCCACATGGATCACATGATGATATTTGGGAGAAGCCCCTGGGAGTTGGAGCTAGAACATATCAGCTCACATTTTGATCCATTCACTTGCATCCTATTTCCAGACAATAAAAGATAATAATTCAGGATTTAAACTTTGATGGCTTCGATTGCTTAGCAACAGATTCACCAAACTCAGATTGTTTCAGCTCTGAAATAGAAAGAACTTTTGGGATCTGGAAGACAAATGACACCTTAATCTGCCCGATTTCATGATTTCTTTTGCCTTAATTGCAGGATAGCAAATAGGTAAAATCCACTGTAAGTAATCATTGTGGGCAGTAAAAAGTGAAGTGATTTGACCTTTACAAAACTATTAGAAAACATTTCTATTTTGAAATATAAAAGTATAAGGAAAGAATCTTCAGAGCTCAGTGTAGCCATGCAGAGTGCAAGGTTTGAATCAACAGGGCCTTATTGTTGTCAAACAGATTTCCTGATTAGCGTCGGAAAAAATAACGAAAAAATTCTGTTTTGTGCCACTAGATAGAGTCAGTTGGAGCCTGGGGATTTTTGCTATAAATATTGATACGCCCCCGCAATCACTTTTCTGACTCATTCGCTTTCTCTTTCCTGTTCCCCTCTTTGGCTTTGGTTTTCACGCTAACGTTACACTTCTTACTCACCAAGTGTTGCAGTCGTTGCTGCCTTCAGCACAACTTTAAAAGCCTCCCTTCCAAACCTCGGAGAGAAAGCACAGTCTGACAGATCACCTTTTATTTATCCTGYCTGCTTGGGAAGCCACCTGCCTCGGGAATGGGGATTGTATTGAGGCAGCACCTGAACTGCAAACCTGGGGAGCAGCTCCCCTCCTCCTAATGCAGAGATTTGTTTGGCATTGTCTTTGTTGGGAGATTTCCCCTTCCCTCTGCTCCTCCTGTCCCTCCACAGCCTTGTGCAAATGCAGATGGAAAGATTTCCACATGGCAGCGTTTGCCTTTTCTTCCTCTCTGAAACARGAGGCTCCAAAAAGGCCCCAAAGTGAATCCCAAAGAAGCCACCGGAGCTTTCCCATGGGTGTTGGAGCAGGATAAAAAGCTGTGGAAAACAAAATTTAAAGGTGGGTTGAGTGACCGTGCTCATGATGAAGGCTGAGCCAGCAGAGGCATGGRAGGGTGAGACCAAATCTTTGGATAAAAGTGGGTATGGATCTCACAGGGTGCTGGGGCTGATCCCTGCTGACATTTGGAGCTCTGCAAAACCAGTGGCCACTCACTCCTCTTTTCCAGCTTTCAGTTTACCCTGCAGGTTTCCGAGGTGCTGCAGCTAAAACCACCTTTTTGTGGGAGATGTGAATTACCAGTCTTGGCTTCCTGCCTTCCTTCCGGTCTGATTCCAGGTTTGCTGAGGTAAATTTTCACTTCTGTGCTGAAGAACTTGGTTCTACACCAGTTTTCGACCAGGACAATGCTGTTACCTGGCATCTAAAAATACTTTCATTTATTAATAACATTTCTTGGTGCACCTTCTTCAAGAAAACTCCAGATTCCCTGTATCACCTATTTTTTTTCCTTTCATTCATTAGCCAGGTAACTTCACAGACTAAATAAGCAGCATTCTCCAATAAATACCTATTGTGTTCCATTTGTAACTCATTGTGGTTTTCTGGTAGTTTTATTATTTTATCTCTTCCWAGATTTTCAATCAACTTCCTTGTAAACTAATTCAAACTCTAGGATTAAAAATTCCTGTAATCAAGGTCCTGCCCTTCAAAAGAAAGTTCCAGCTCTTGTGTACAGTTCAGCATTTTTACTGGCATTGTCATTAACTCCTTTTCATGATCCTTCAGCTCTCCAGCACGARTCATCTCTGGTCTAATAAACCCTGTCTGGTCTTTAACCAATTTTTGTCAGTCACTGCCTCTGGCCTTTTTAGTTTATTACCTTGCTTCAATTGCTTTAGTRAACTGTTTATCTCTGCTAGTGAAGTGACTGTTTAATTCTGTATTCTATATTAGGACAAAATTGTTCACAATGAGGTTCTGGCACGGGGTGCCCAGAGAAGCTGTGGCTGCCCCTGGAACCCTGGAAATGCCCAAGGCCGGGCTGGACAGGGCTTGAGGCACTCTGGAAGGTGTCCCTGCCCATGGCAGGGGTGGAACGAAATGTTCTTCAAGGTCTCTTCCAACCCAAACCATTCTAGGATTCAATTCTTAAATAAAAAGAAAGGATGGCTTTGTTTTAAATCAAGGTGTTATTGTCTGTTCTTGGAATTTAAAAAGAGTTTAAAAATAAAGCCAGAGCCTCTCCAAAATGAGATGTTAAGATATTCAAACATAGCTGACAATTGAATCAACTGCTCACAGTGTTGAAAGCAGGCAAAGTTTCCTTCCCAAAAATGCGGCTGCAGGGATGGAACCGCTGAGGAATTTTCCTGGTTTTACCATTTCTCCTTGATCCCTGGCTTCAGCTGAATTGATGACAAACTCGTTGCTCTGTGCTGAGTACCACTTCTGCTCCACACTAATTGCTGTGTCATTAATTGTCCTTCCTCCCAATATCTAGCCTTGATCTCTGTCAGTTGAAGCCATTCCTTGTCCCGTCACTCCATSCCTTGTAAATCATCCCYCTCCATCTTTMTTTTAGCTCCTTCAGGCACTGCAAGGCCACAGTGAGGTCACCCCAAATCTTCTCTTTTCCAGGCTGACCAATCCAAATCCTTTCACTTTTCCTCATGGGAGAGGTTCTCCACAATCCCCCCTGGGCTGTAAGCACCCAAACACATCGAGTGACCCAGTCAGCCCCAGTCTGACCAGTGGGCATCCCTGCAGGGAGAGCAGGACATCCCAAATCTGCTGCTCCCCAGGCAAGGCAGAGATAAGGCAGAAATAGGAGGAAACCAGAGGACATCTGGGCACGTGCCTCTCCTCCTCCTGCCTTTGTTTTCCCTGCTCCTTGGCTATAAATAGAGATGCCAATCTCCCGAGCTGTCAATCCAACATCCTCCACCCTCATGAAGGTAACGTTTGAAAAGTGACACAGATTGAACATGTAAAATGCTCTTTAATTTGCATGTAAATTCCATCTCTGCTCTCCTGAGTCTGGAGGTGTCCAAAATTTCAGAAGCAGAAATTAGAAGACTTTAAAAGAAACATTGAGCTATCTGCCAGCTTCCCTGTATAAAATGCATTTAAATGTGCAGCGTTGTGAGTATTTAAATACCATGAACTGGGCTTTACATTCTCTTTTTCTTTTCATGCTCTGCTCTTGATTTGGGTGTCAATAAGTTGAGCTGKTTGTTGTCTGAGCACTTTTGCTTTCTGTTTTTGAGTGTGAGAGTTACCCTTGTACCAAGCAGCTCCACCATCCCTGTGCTTTCCAGCTCATCAGTTAATGACTGGTCCTGGCCCTCAGCACTCTGGGTTGTGCCACACAGGTTCCTGTGAGGCTGGTGAGGCCCTGGCACAGAGAAGTTGGGAATTCTCCATCCCTGGAAGTGTCCAAGGCCAGTTTGGGTGGAGCTCTGAGCAAYCTGGGATWGTGGAAATTTTCCCTGCCCATAGTTTGGARCAAGRTGGTCTTTAAGATCYGTTCCAACCCAAAGCATTCTGTKATTCYCTGCCACACAGATAAAGTTTGAGCTGGAAAAATTGCTGAAATATTGTTTTAGAGTGCTTATTTCACTGTGTTTTAAGAGAACAGGCACTGGGTACTGTAGGACAGAAAATCAGCTGATGCCCCTTTTCCATCCTTCCATGTCTCAGCTCCCATCCTGTAAAATCCTCTCCCTGTTCACCTCAGCTGACACTGCTGCAGCAAAACTGCTCTTCCTGRGAGGGTGACTTGGAGGAGATGCAAGAGATCTCAGCAGGGTTTAGMGCTTGATTCACATATTTCTGGTTAAAAAGAAAAAGCAGCTGCACCGGAGAGCGAAAAGATCAAGGCAGAGCCAGGCCGTGGGTGCCTGCAGGCAGAGCAGCAGCGACGTGCCAGACTTGTTAGAGGTCCCTCTCACAGGTTTCCAAAAATGAAGATAAAAACTCATCCTTTTATCACCCCTGGAATATTTTTTTTATCCTCAAGGATCCCCTGCTGTGCACACAGAGGCCTCACAGGTAAACTGCGTTATGAACAATGCCCCAAACTCCCTTAATTTTTTGCTCCTGGCTTAGAGAAATATTGAAATAAGATTAATGTGGCTTCATTGTAAAAAAACGAAAGGTGAAACTATTTACGTATGTTCAGCAGACTGAAACAAAGAGGTGGAGTAAACCAAGCCTTGTGTTTGGTTATGGGATGCWCCAGGGAACAGGGAGTTAAAGCAGGACTGATGGGCTTTTCCTCCTGTTCTTCAGCATCTGAATACAGAAGAAATTTTCTCTTACAAGTTTATTCCTGGCTTTTCAATGATCCAGGGAGGATGTGGGGATTTGGATGTTCCAGGTCAGCTTTGGGGCTGTTCCTGTGAAAAGTGGGGCTCATGAATCCATTCAGAGAGGTTTTTCCAACCTTTCTCCAACAACAGCTGATGTGCAGCTGCTTTTCTGTGTTATGCTCAATACTGGGGAGCTCTTCCAGGATTTCCAATTTACCTAAGGATAATGAAATTAATTTTTGAAATTAAAAGGGGTTGCAGTGAGTTTTATCTTTTTTTTTTTTTCTGGCTACAAACTATGAGTGAGAAGATTACTTCAAATCTCTGTTTTCTTTGTCTTTGCCTACATTAATGGACTGATTTCTGGAAGCAGGTTTGGTTTGTGACACCTTGTAATGATCCTTAACTGATGTATGATATCAGGTGGTAAAACACTGCTCTTCTTCCTGCACATTATACTCACACAGTGTATTTTTCTTATTTAAATGGATTTATAAATATGCAGAAAAGCTTTCCTGGGGAATATCATACCATCCTAATTTTACTTCTGTTGAATGATGTCCAATCTCTGCTTAAAATTCCCTGTTCTGATGAGCATTCCAGCTGGCAAACTAGAGCAGTCAGAGTAAATTCATTTCAAAGTGCAAATTAATATTTGCCAAGATGCACTCACTCTCTCTGCAGCATTCAATCAGCTCTCCCTGAAGCATAATGGGTGGAGAGGGTGAAATGGATGAGATACCTATTGCAATTCCCATTAATGTTACTAATGGGAGTGGTAAATGAGAGCTGGATCAGGCACTAGATGAATTCATATGTCTCTCTAGTACTTAATTAATCAGTCAGTTTATCAGTAATTATGAACACRGCACTTCTGATCTTCGGGGGAAGCTCATCCCCCATCCAGAAGCCGTGCACAGATCCGATTTTCGTGGCTGAGAAATGAACATTTTGGAGTTGCTCACTACAATTCTGTTCTGTTTGTGGGGGTTTTGTATTGTTTGGCATTTTTCTTTTGTTTTGATTTGAGGTTTTGTTTTTCCTGAAAAAAAATTCTTGCTTTTTTCTGGTTTTACTAAATGAGCATTTTCATAGAAAGCACATATTCCCACTGGAGAATTTTTGTGAGACCAGCCTTTTAATCACCTTTAATCAGAACTGTTTAAAATATAATCCCACCATTTGCTGAATTTGTACATGCTGAGAGTCATGAATCACTAGAAATGTTTGTGCCCAGATGTTTTGAGATTGCATTAATTTAGGATATTTAGAGTTGATTTTTATACCGGTATTTCATCAGGTAGCTTAGTGGGAGATTTCAAAATTTGTGTCATATTCATTATAAAGAAATTGKTTTGTGATTTGGGGGCAACAATCGACTTCACTTGATTTACTGACTGAAAAAGAGAAATAATTTCACAGTGCAGTGTGTTCAAATCCTGCCAACACTTCCATTTCAGATGCTTTGTTGACTTGGGGCTCATCTGGAGAAAGAATGGCCCAAAATGCTGATATTTTGAATTATCCCTGAAATTAAGAGGCAAAGACACTGCTGGAACCTGCCAATATTGTGGGAGTGGGACCAGTGAARAAGCAATGTGGGCAACAAGGACATGAGGAAAACATTTGGGTTTCAGCCCAAATGGTGCTGAGGGGCTCCAGTCCCACTGGTGGCTCTTGGGACTGGAGAATTCCAAGTTTGGAGGACTTGTAATGAGATTAATCTTGGAGGRATCTTGGGCTTGAAATCAACTTTGTGTCCTGGTGCTTTGGCTTTCTGTACTGTGGTGGTTGCAGATGAGCAACTTGGAATTGCTTCCTTTCCTTGGACAGAGGTTGGAAATCAAGAAAATGAATCTGAATACAAGATGGAAAAAAAATAACCTGCGGAAAATAACCTTTTCAGCTTTTCACTCTGTGTCTTCTCATGTTTATCTTCACCAAGACTTTAAACYATGAAAACCCYGAATGTAGCAARRCCAAGATAATTTATTTTAAGGCTTTTGCTTCTCTGGTGAGAGATTGTGGGGAGATTTTTAACAATGGCTTGGTCCTGGTTGRTTTATTCTGGAGATCTGTGCTGGTTTTTGTTGTGGTGGGGTATGAATCAAGAGCAAGAAATCCAAGAAGGAGTGGATTACAGTGCATTGGATTAAACTCAGAGTTTGTCATCAGCAGCTCTCTCTTTTGTGGGTGATTAGTGGAGAAKTAAATTACCCACGTGGATAATTTGAATAAACATTCTGGGAGCTGGCAAACCTGTGTTTTTGGTTTGGCATTATTTTTTCCTTTCATTTTGTTCTCTCTTTTCTAAGTTTAGTATGCATAATTTCACTTACARAGATGGCTGTATTTTCAGTATGAAACACATATTTTCTAAAAAAGGGGAACAAATTCAAATATTTGTTTCATTTGAAAACCGACATATTAGCTGGGTTTTTTCTTAAACCTTCTGTAGAATCAGCTCAATTTCACACTTTTCAAAAGTATTAAAAAGACTGAATTTAAGGAAGTTARCARGATATATATATATATGTATTTAATTCAATCCCTCCCTCAATTTCCATCTGTATAGAGTTGAAAGTAGGCTTGCATTAGGTAGCAGATTTTCACACACCACTAACCTGCCTCACAGGCCATTCTCTTTCTATAAATAGTGAAGTTTATTGAGTTTATTGAAGAAATATTGAGTTTATACTGGAGAGCACAAAGCTTTCCCKAGGCGCTAACATGGTGCCTTTGGATTGCTCTCTGCACTGATTTTTTGGGAATGTGGGGGGGCTAAAATATTCCCCTGAAGCAATCCTAGTCAAGCTGGGCAGTTAAATGCAACAGTCAGGGTTTTCTTTCCTCTTTCATGGTGGCCTTTTGTGGTTGTAGTGACATGAAATAAATCAGCCCCCTCAGCCTGATGAGCTGAGTTCATTCCTATGGTTGTTACATCCCTTATCAGCAGGATGAAGGATGAATTTTGGGATTTTAACCATCTTCCTGTGTATTTCTGTGCATCACTACCAGGAAGGTCACAAGCAGCTGAGACGGAGGGCACAGTCCTCATCTTGCTCCCAGCTGGACTCAAGGATTTCATGGCACCAGGAAACATGTCCATGATGGTGGGATTGATCTCCAGGTGGTTCCCAGCCTGGAAAAAGTGAATCTTATCCACACTGGGTGGTCCAGGGGGGCTGAGCAGAGCTTGGCGTGGAACAGCCCCTCTCTGGCTGTGTGTGAACACTCTCAGCTGGCACTGCAAACATTCAATCGATGTTTTTCCATCCACAGCTTGAATTTCAGTGGATGGTGATGCACACTGTGGGGGATGCAGCAGCGTTCCTGACCCCGSAGGACCTTTGCTTGTGAGCAGTTAACAACTATTTAATGACTGAGCAGTTTTGATGTTCCGCTAATGCTCCTCGGAGTGGGTCTTTTCCAGTTCCTTAAGCTTGTTCACTGCCTGCCCAGCCAGAGCTTTGCCATTTTAATGAGAAAGGAATGGCTYGCTAGGCTCGGGCATGAGGAGATTTATTTGTATTGTACATTCGGGCTGGAAGGAAACCCTTTAATGAAAGACCTGAGAGGTCAGGGGAGATCTATAGGGTGGACGAACCCAGCTCGTTTATCTCTCCTGCTGGTCTTGGTGCTGAACTGGAGCCGCGCTTTGCTTYGTTCATTTATTCACATGGAATTGAAAGTACTTTGCATCAAAAATAATGACTAAGTAGGGCAGGCTAGCGAGTTAAAAATAAGCTGTGACATGCTTCAAGCATTCCTTCATGTCCACTTAGATCTGATTGCGGTGACCACTGTCACAAACATTTCCCTGATCTGGAGAAGAGCAAATGCAGCATCTTGCTGGCTGCTGGGCTCCAGGACTGGGGCTGCAGAGGAAAATGCAAAGTTGCGCTATCCCAACCCCGGCACATGATGAGAAATGATCTCCACTGGCAAACCCAGCTTTAAAACCCTGCTCCAAGATCGTTGCTYCATTATTTAGAGGGCGTGGGTGGAGCAGGCTGATCAGCAGCCACTGCTGTTACTCCATTACTGATGCTCTRGAAGTTCTGGAAGAAGCCAAGATGAAGTTGTTCAGTTATTAATAGAGACAATATATTTTATTCATTTTGAATGAAAAAAACATAGGGTGCGATATAAGATTCCCTGAAGTTGATGGGCGATGTTTTCAGTGAGTGGAATCATTGGAAAGGAATCGAGCTGGTGACTTAAAAAACTTTGATTCTGAGGGAATCCTTTTCTACATCTCCTCACACCATCCAGCCAACCAAAACAACCACTCTCCAGGTCCTCTCTTTTTCATGGGAAATCCTGCAAATGTTCCTGTACCCATTTACTGTAAACATGATTTAAACACAGTCTTAAACCTCTACACTATGGAAACAGYACTGTGGGATTGTGGTTTCTGTCCTGCTGCCTGCCAGGATGTACCAGAGGATGCCAAAAAATACAGGGCTGAGTTTTTTACACTGATTTTGCCTTTGGTTTGGATCAAGGCTCTGAACTGTGCCAGAACAGGGTGCAGAAGGAAAAGGGTGGCACAGACTTTTCTGTCCGTGCTGCAGAGTGGGATGGGCTGGGCTGTGTGAGTSTGGGGACAGAATCCTCCTGGTGTGYTCAGAAATTCACCCTGGTGCACAGGCGTGGATAACTCAGCTGCTGAGTGACTGCACTGGTTTTACTGGGTGAAGTCTGCTCAGGACTGACAGCTTGGACAGWGCAGATTCCCACAAATGCTCCGTTCCTATTAATGCTCAGAGGCTGTGACAAGTGTGGAGCACTCGGGGCTTGACACCTGTTCGGTGCTGGTTAATCCTGAATTTGTCCCATTAAAATACAATCGTGCTGTCATTTCAAATGTGGCTGTTTTCKGTGCAGACATGCACAGAACTGAAAATCCTACCTTTTTTTTTTTATTCCACTCCAGCTGCCTGCAGGAGATAAGTCCTATCAATATCTCAGTTCCATGCTTTCTATCTACCAGAAGCAGGAATCCAATGCACAGATATCACTGTGCCATCCCTCTGTTAATGAGTGGGTGGATATAAATATGGCACTACGGACAGATKAATATTTTGTAATTCCCCTTTACAGATTTTATTAAGGTGAATTTGCAGGTTTCCTCCCCTGCCATTTGTGTAGCTGCTCATTTGCATTTTCAGCCTAGCCAAAATTGTCCCAATTTCTCATTTATTGGTTCCGGAGGGTTAATCCAGCCCACATATTTTTCCTAAGTGCTAAAGACAARCTGTATTTTGCAGTGAAAATAAATWGYGTSATCAGGTAGGATGCTGATACCAAAAATAACTTCAAGAACAATTGGCAAGCAAAGAAATAATGTTTGTTGAACTTTTCCAGCCTGTGTCTTCATACAGAAGTTTTGCTATGGGATTGTTCAGAAAGAACAAACAGGCAGGAAAGGGAATGCCAAACCCAAAAGCCATGGGACACAAATTCTTTAAAATCCATGGGGACTCCAGAAATTAATGAAAAACCTCAACCTTCTTCAAAGTCCTGCTCCAGGTCCCTGCTAATTGTTGATGAAAGTTTGCTGGTGGCGTTTGGCTCCTGTTCTCGCAGCCATCTGCAGACTCACGCGAGGAGACGTTAAAACCGGTACCATCTGTGGCTGATCGTTTACCAGCCTTAATTAGTCAAAGTTTATCCTTCCACTGAACACAACCAGCGTGTTTAGCAGACAGCAGGCCCACACATGTCAGCAAGAAGATTTCCTCTGTCTGTGCCATCATCCATGTCAGAGGAGTGGGAGGGGAGCTCCAAGGAGATGGCTACAAGAGGCTGCAAAGAGAGACTTGTCCCCGTGGCACTGCAAGGACAAGATTAAAACAGCCATTTTCATGTATCCCGTGGGAAAACTACTCTGGAACTTGTTAGCAGAGAGTGGAACACTTGTGCTTGAAACTTGTAGTGCTTCAACTGAAATGGATGCTCGGTGTGATTTCTCRGTGACATCTGTCATCCCCAGCGCAGTCACAGAAGGGCTCCAAGCTCTAGGAAGCCAATTTTAACTTCTTCAGCCTTCTCTGAATTGTGATCAAGGCTCATCTTGGGCTGGGATTCCCATAATCTGATTTTAGGCAGGCTTGACAGCTAGTTTAGCAGGATTGTCAGTGCTTCTCCCCACCCTAAGATCAGAGCCAGCTGTCTGTCTCTCTCCTCTGACTGGAGAACTCGTTTTGATTCAACCTCCTCCTTTCAAGCTTAGGTGAGAGCAATCCTTTGGTGTTGAGGTGCTTTGCAGTGTCATTTACTGCTTCCACCCTCAATCTGTCAGGATTTAATGTCAGGTATCTGAAATTAAACACCAGGAGGGCCATCCTTGATGTCACAGGTCCAGCTCATGTATTTTTCTCACACTGATCCCACCCAGCTCTGCTCCAGGAGCATCACCAGAGTTAGCCCAGGGGTTTGCTCCAAGCTMTTCTGGGGAAAGGAGATAGCAGAGCATTTACCTCTAAGGTTAATCCTTTTGAAAGCTGGGGGATCACAGCACTGAGAGAGGATGAACAACCTCCCCCTTTCATGTTACTGACTGATAACGAGAGCAGGGCTGGCTCTGGTTTGGGAGGCAGATGCAAAGCRATTCTTCCAGATGGAAGCCAGAGAGAAGCAGGCAAGATGCCATCTGGAAAGAGAGGGCCCTTGCTGTGCAGATGCATTTTGCAAAAATGATAGAAATATAAAATTGGAAAAAAAAAATCCCCCCATATCTGMGGTGAATGGGAGAGTTCAGTGAGTATTTTGCTGCTGGCTCCTGCCTCTCCACTGTGCACAGCAGCCTGGCAATAAAGCCTGGAGTAAGAATCTGTTCCCATCTTTCTGGATTTAGGTTAGTCCATTTGATTTGGTTTTGGGGTTTTAATTCATTTTTTTTTCAGTCACTATTTTGTGGTGTGGGTTTAACCAGATTTTTCACCTATGAGTGAAAAATGTTTTGAAGAGCTGTGGGTAAGAGTGAGAGGTTTGGGCTCTTGCATTATCCAGCTCCACACACTCCTCAGTATTTTGGRCTGGGAACTGAAAGGACACACAGGAGGCTTTGCACGGTGGAAAGGGGGAAATTGCACTCTGGAGCTAAAGAATGTGTTCTTAAAATGTGCTTTTCAGTCTGATAACGAACCTCTTCCTTCACAAGAATCAGAAACAAAGAATGGACAACGAGGAGGAAGTGGGAAAGTGAGAAAGCCAGGATGGTCTGGCTGGTGGRTATGGGAATCCCAAAAAGCAGCTCCCTCTTTGTGAGCCCAGATTATCTTCCAGGCTCTTTCTGTGCTGGGATTCAGAATTTTGGGTCACAGAGCTCAGGCCAGTGGCTCTGGCAGTGACCAGTTCCAAGCTGGGAGGCTGCACTATGGACACTGCTGTCTGTCCACTCCTGTCCAGTGAGTGACAGGATCTCATCTGCACATTACAGCCCCTGCTTTGCCTCACCAGGCAATTGGCCTGAGATTTATCCATCATTYCTGGAGTATTAATGCATGACAATCTGAGGATTCTGGATGTGAAATCATGGCAGGCTGGGAAGGGCAGTTTTCTGAGGCAGCTCTTYAGTGCAATCCTGCCTGCAGATTCCTGAATACATTTCTGTTCAAGAGCCATCAAATCTCAGACAGGCTACATCTGCCACATCATTTTAAAAAAGCTTTTTGTCGTGGGGAACAAATGTGACAGAAATGTGTGAAAAGCAGAAATAACAATGAACCATTCCAAATACTCTTCAAATACCCTAATGAATTCAAGACCACACATGGATGGAGCCAGATCTGCTTGGTTGTGTCACAGCCCATTTTGTCCTCACCTGGAATCAGGACTTGCTTTAGGACATTTTTTCTTTTAAACAGAACTGTGATAATGCAGAACTGGCAGCAGCTCTCATTCAGCCTCCAGGTTCTAAAGCACAAAGCCTCAGGAGCTTCAGGTTTTTATCTCCTCTGGGAGAGAAAATCCAACGGTTCTCCCAATGTTATCTCTGAAAATTAGGTTACAAACCCTGTGCTTCAGGCAAATTTTCTGTAGAAATTACTGGACTTAAATGATGTAACTCCATTGTACCAGCTCATAACCAGCAGTAAATATTCAGCTGCAAGATTCTCAAGATAAATTAATTGAGATGCACACACCAAGAGGGAGGAATTTTGGTGGGTGATGAGAAGGCCTAAAAGCTAAAAGCTGTTTACAGACCCTGAATTGTCCCTCTGGGTGCTGGAACCCAGCTGGAACCAGAGGCACCACTTTGCTGATCAGACTGCAAGAGTTTATCCAGATTAACCAACAACAACAGCAACAAATCCTGGAAAAGATGGGAGTGAGGAGTTTGGAAGCAAAGAGTTTCTCTTAATGGTGTTTATGGGCTGGAGCAGAGAAGCTGATAGCAGCAATTCAAATTTTCAGCTTTTCTCCTAAGCGGTATTAATGAGAGTCAAATGTCAATTGACTGCTCTGTGCTCTGAATCAGACTGTTAGTGCTGGACTGACACCTGACAAAGTGGAAAAAATGAGCAGCTTTGCAAATYCATTCTTTATATACTGGCAAAGATGAATAAATCAATCAGGAATAAGATGGAAACAGCAATAGAGAACTGAAAGCTGTCACAATACTGGCCAGATGTACGTGAGTGATGAAAGAATAAACAAATCATTAAGTGAAACAGTTTCCTTCTGGTACCATTACTTATCTGAAGAATTGAAAAGTGTAGACAGTCATTTAATGATCTCAAATTTTTGGTGTCTGCATCACTCTGAATGCCCCATTTCAGAACATGAGCAATGGTGTAAGAAAGAGTAGGAAATGTCCCACTGGATCCATAAACACCCCAGTGCTCCCCATCCATCAGAGACAGCAGGAGATGCAATTTAGGAAGAGCATAGAAAATGGTCCCATTGTCCTGCATCCCTGGCTCCCCCCCTGCTGTATTTAGGGTGTCTCTACCTGCTCCTCCAGCTATCCAAACAAACACCTGCTGTGCAGGAATTTATCATCCTGGGAGTGCCATGAGCACCCAGGAGAGCCCGGGGCAGCCAGTTCCACTTGTCCATTGCTGTGCAGTTACTTTGATTTAACTCTGCAGCTCTGTGTTTACTTCATTTACGCTCCTTCTCTCCAAACTGAAGACAGTTTTTCTTCAGTCTCTTGAAAACAACTTCTTTCCTTTGGTCATTTTGGCTGCTCTTTTTCACCTCTCTGCCTCCACTGCTTTTTTTCTTGTCTTCCTTCTCAAAGACATTACCATGCTCAGCTTTTACCAAGCTGCAGGACGGCGCTGCCTTGGCTGCTGCTGCACAAAGTCTTGATGATTTCTGGAAACTGATCCCAAAATCTCTTTCCATGGGWGTCAATAAAGCTGTTTTAAAGCAATTCATCAGTTAATTGGACACCTGAGGCAGGGGGATGATCGGAATCACCRTGGTGGCAACAAACATCTCAGCTGGGAAAACTCAGCTCTCCAGGAAGATCACCAGAACCCTTTAAATAAATGATTACTTAACATTTAAGGCTTGGAAACCTCCATGAATAGAAATTCTAATGAAGGAAATGTCGAGTGAAACCATCTCCTTGTGTGGCTGGCTGTGACATTTGCAAGCGTAGCCTCTCTCCYGGGCCATCATTTTGCTCCCACACTTGTCTGACAACTTGCTGAAGAAGTGCATCCAAACAGACAATGAGATGCCTGCGTGATTTGTGCAGGAGGGAAGTAAACAAAATATCACTGAGAATAAAATCTTTTCAAATGCAGCTAAAAAAAGCGGTACCAGACACTTGCAAGTGCTGGAAAATTGCTTCTCTCGCTGCTGCTCCGCTCATTTCAGTTCATTCTTTTGGGATGAGATTTTCCTTAATGATGTTTGACCGGACTTGGATTCAAACATCTGAAAGTTCCACGATAATTGTTGCTAAGCATTTAGTGCTCTTCATGTTTGGAGAGTCAGCTYATCTCCATGGCACGGGGAGAGTGATTGACTCAGAAATCTGCTGAGAATAAAGATCTTCAGCAAAYTGGAAGGACAGGGGCTGTGGAAGTGCAAAGTTCTCTTTCCTGCTCCATTCCTCAGTTCCCATAATTGATGATCACATTTGTGCCTACTACAGCTAGAAATTGTTTTGCCTGGAAAATTCTCCACACTTTTCCAYTTCAGCTCAGAGTCTGATTTCCCCTCAAATAAAAAAAATTAAGTGTTAAGCCGTGTGATGTCTCTCCTTTTGCCTTYTCCCTTTACAAAACCGAAATGCAAAGGGTGCTTTGCCCCATCTCACCCAGGCAGGACGTCAAGAAACTCTGCATAAAATCCGTGCTGTGCTGTTCAAACAAGTGACACATTCATTAGACTCAGCTGAGCACGGGAGGAATATCGAAGATGATGTGCAAACTGTAAACAGGTCACATCTTCGAGATAAAGTGGATTACTTCAATGCAGGACATCATTAAATGCAATTTCTTTTCACTCTCCCTTTCGTGGTTTAATTGATGTCTGTTTGGGAATACCAGATTTTTTTTTTTTTTTTGCAGTATGACTTTCCTACTTGTGGATATATTTTTTCTAAATTCCTCTTTTTGGCTCCCAGGGAGATTATGATTTACAGAGSGGGAGATTTTTCCATGTGACATGGAGTGACATCCTAGTTTGAACAGATCCTCTTTCAAAAGAAAAGATTAAAATGGAGAGTGATGTCTCCCACTTGTGAAATGCAGTTCCTGATGAAGGTACTGATTTCTCCATTGTGTGAGAAACGGGTGATACACAATGTAAAATTGTTTGAAATATGTTTCAAATCTCATTCTTTGCAGAAAATTCGACCTGTGTAGAATAGTCCCGTCAGCCTGGGTCTATGGGAATAGACCCATCAGCCAAGGCAAGTGAAATAATTTAAGAGGTGGGAATCTCCAAAACACTCTTCTGGTGAAAATGTAATTGCTTTGTTTTGAAAGTGCCTAATGATCCAAAAAATGGGTTGATAGCTTTCAAAGCTTTCAGATCTGCWGATGCTGACAGAGCAAATTCAAGAGTGGAAGAAACTTCGTTTTTAGTGCCTCCTTTTCCAGACTTTCTTCTGCAAACCACTATTCATTGACAAGCTGGGCTTAGGGGTGACACTCTGGAGAGTTTTCAACACTYGTAGCACAGAAAAGAAGAGGCCAGAGGTGTGAAACAGATGCATCTTGCAATTAATAAGGAGATGAAAGGAGATAAAAGCTCGTAGGAGTGCTGTGAACCAAGGAAAGCACCTGTTTGTTCTTCCTCCCCTCCATCCTCCTGCTCTGTCTGTGCAGGGCGAAGAAGGGCACAAGAAGGGTGGGCAGAAGATCTTCTCCATGGATAAATCAACGAATTTCCAGCCATGAGGTCAATCCATCTTCCCTGTGTCTCCTGGCTCCAGGCTGGAAAGGATCCCTCTGTTTGCTGAGCCCGTGCTGTTGGCATCTTTGGGGTGCTGGTGAACCCCAAAATTTGCTCTGGGGGTTCCTGGAGTGGGGCAGGGGCTGATTCCCACCCTGGAAACTGGGRAAAGCAGGTCCAGATATCCAAAACAAGCACACATTAAAAACAGGCCTGGCACTGCGCAGAAATGAAAGAGAGAAGGTTTAGGAGCAGCACAGAGGGAAAAAAAACAAAACCCCAAAACCCTTATACGGTACAATATTCCCCTAAGGAGAATCTTGTCAAGAGGATGCTGAGTGAGAGCACGTTCTGTGCTGAGGAGCTGGGGGGAGGAAGGGAGAGGCAGCTCCAGAACATGGTGGGTGGAAAAGCTGATCCCAGCAGAGCGAGGACAGGCGGATTCATCTCCAGAGACGGGCACGGCAGCCCTGACAAACCTTAATTTCACACAAGTATCTTGTTTCTGCCTGCATATGTAAATAACAACAGCAATTTCAATCAAAGAAAACAACGTTCTCTCTTCAGAGGAAAGAAATTGCAGATATGGGGGTGGAAGTGTCATCTGCACCRAGTGTTGAGGCTTCAGATTCCGTGACAGGTGATTCCTGCCTCCCTACAAGCCATACAAGCACTTAGCCTGTTTGCATTTGGCTCTGGGATTTGTTTTCCTGATGGATGACACCAGTGAATCCCRACACAAACACCACCAGCTACCCACTGAGGTGTTCTGCACGAGAGAAACRTGGGCTGGGGGTATTTCAGTTGACTAAAACTGGTGTTAAATTAATGCCAAAATGAAAATTGTGAAAATAAAACCCCCTGTAGTGATGGATTCTCATGTATCAGAATCACTCTCTGAGAGGGTTCCAATGCTAAAACCTTTGGGGGTAAAATGATGGAGAGAGGAGATCTCAAAATAAGATGTTGGCTTGGACACAGAGCAAACCTCTCAGGGAGGCACAGGGAGATTTGGGGTCTTTTGTTCCTGCTCCGAGCTGTTCTCTGCAAAAGATTTCTGGTGGAGATGTCACACACACTCATTCAGCCAGTGCTGTGCTCAAACAAATCCATTCTGACTCAGAGAAGCTTAAAAAACCTTCCCAGCAGGGCGTGTCGGGAGGCTGGGACTGCCTGTGCCTGAGTTAAGTTAGGAATATAAACCTTTACACATCCTTCCATACAACCACGTGTGTGTCAAATGCAACTCGAATATATCTGTGGTTTATGGACATTAAATGTTATTTTTAGTTTCTTATTTCCATGTGTATTTTAGAAGTAGAAGAGCAAATTTTGAACATGTTTCTCTGAGATTTTGGAATGTATTTTCTGAAATTTTTGAACATATTTTCGGAAAATTTGGAACGTATTTTCTGAGATTTTTTAATATATTTTTTTGAAATTTTTGAACATACTTTCTGAATTTTTTTAGCATTTTGCCTTGAATTTCATTGCCATTAAAAGTGGACAGAATTAAGTGATCATTAAGAAATGGCCTAAAACCCAAGGGTCTTCCAAGAAGAAGCCCTCAGACACCGGTGTGTGGCACTCCAYGCCACTAAAAACTTCCCACCTTGATATTTTTATGGTCCACTTTAGCTAAAAAGCTTTCAGTTTTAATTCTGACTGCCTTCAAGTAACAGCACTGGAACTGCTTCCCCCAATTAGGGTGATCACACAGTTTTAATGACTTAATTTCAGATTTTGAGGGGTATTATGGCTGAGCAAGGCAGGTCTGGAGAGCAGATTTCTCTGCAGTCTGCTATTAAATCCCTGTAAGTGTACTGGAYTCAGGGACATTCCTGCCATTAATAYACACACATAAAAGAAAGTTTCCAAAGATCTTTAGAAACCTTGAAGGCCAGGTGAAAAATTGAATAAACAGACGCTCTTTTAAAATGATCTTCTGATCTTCTTCAAATATTGTGCCTTTTTTTCTTCAGGATCTTTACTTAATCTTTCAAATTAACCTCCTGATAATAAAGATGACAGAGTAGAGAAATGCTAAAAGACAAGGTGAAAGACATTGGCTTTTTAATTAACCACAATGTGTGCTTACTTTGCTAAAGGTTAGAATCTCTCTGGTGAACACCACACATGAAGAATTTGAGACTGAGGTTTTGTGCTTGAATTAACAGAAAATKTGAGCTCTATTCTGAGCCCAGGGCAGTGATTTGCTAAGCCACTGAAACCTGAGGGTGCCTGGATGCCAAGCRCTGCTTGTATGTGCAAATTTGGGTCAAGACTGGTGAAAATAACTGCCACGAGTTATATTTGCAACAGCTGAATAATCTACTCCTTTTCTAAGGAATATTTACAACTTTAGCAGTGATTCAGTTTTACCTCCACAACCAGATGAAGCTGCAGTGGGAGCAGTTAAGTTGCTTAATTATGGCCAATATTCATTACAAATCCATTGAATTGAGCTGTGCAATTTCAAATTTTACCAAAACTGAGATGAACAGAGACAGCACTAATTATGATGGAATCTCCCTTTTCAAATACATCCTTGGAAACAAACACATGCTGGAGAAAATTGCACCTTGGAAGTCATAAGGTTGTGGGCCTTAAAAGTCAATAAAACGCCCTGAAGGTCCCACTTTAAAGAAAAATAGTTTTTCAGTCTGGATTCCTGTCTTCCACTGCACTTAAGAAGTTTTTAACACGGTTCACGCAGGTCAATCTCTTCTGAGCATTAAAGTTATTTTTTAAGTGAAAAAAAAGCCCACTAAGAATGAGTCAGCAGGACTGCACGCTCTGCACTTGCATTAGCAGGAATTTTTATTTTGGGGAAATGCTTGAAAGTTTTCTTACTATTTTGGTGACCTAAACTTGCAGAGCTGGGCCAGACTTGTTGTTACTGCCGTGGGTAATAAAGGTTGGATTATTCTCCTGGCTTCTGAGGAAAACCTCATTTTTACKGGGCAGCTGCTGCTGAGAGATGATTTATGTCCAATTTGTTAGATTATGCAATTGTCCTGGTTCTGACACAACTTCAGCATCATCCCAGAGTCTGTAAACACAGAACAGCAGGAAACTCGGGGGAAGCAAAGAGGAATCACTTCTTCAGGGGGAAAAATGGGATCTGCTTCCTACCTCAGGACATCAGGCTGTATTTGGGTTTAAGGTGCTCTAAGAGTTTACTTCTCTGTTTCTCTACTACTGCCATTTATTGGTGATCCTCAAAGTCAGAATCTCTTGTAGAAATGCTGAATAGATRTAGAGAGGGGAAGTTCTAGAGATAAAATGGAGCTTTGGGTGTGTTGGTGAGCCCACAGCTATAAATGGATGAGCTAATTAATGACACAGCTTCACCCCTCTATTAATTTATTTTCTTTATTTTGATCCTTMAAATTTATACCATGAAAAGGGCTCATCAGGTCTGGGCAAAGAGCACAGGACTGAGAGGTGAGTTCTCTCTCCTGACATCTCCCCCCTGTTCCTCCCTCCTGAAGCTCCTGGTTCTTCCAAAGCTGCTCTGGATGCTGGAGACCCCAGGAAGGCTGGACATCATCCCAAAAAAATCACCACAACTAGTATCCCTAAGTGGACAAATCCACCCTAGGCCTGTAGGAACGTGAGCAAATTTTGGAGAAAAAGCCATTTATGTCTACTCTGGACCTCCTGGCTGCTGCATTGGGAGCAGCTCCACTGACAACAGCGCAACAACTGCTGCAGGAAGAGCTTAACTGGGAGAAAAATAAATTTATGGATTTCTATCCTTTGTAGTTTTTACTGTGAAACACGACTGAAACAAGGAAGAATCACTTCTACTCTCTGTCCTTGCTGAAAACAGTGTTTCTTCCTGAAAGCATAAATCAGGAGTGAGATAAAATGGCTCAGTCAACACAACTAATGTGCATTTGGAAAGGGAATAGCATTTGCTGTGTTTTGTAATATCCCAGCTGAGACAAGGAAAAGAAAGCAAGCTGCRGGAATATATCCTGCATTACATAAAAGAGCCACGAGATTAAAGGCTGACTGTGATCTTGTTTGCTCAAGATTTAAATTGATGTCTCTCACAGATATCAGTGGCCTTAACCTGCATTTACAATGGCAGAGAGGAATATTTGCTCATAAAAGCTGAAGTCTGATGTGGTAAAGAGAGAAAACTAAAAGCCCTTCAATATTTCTGCAAYGAGATAGTGTTTCCATTTGATCTTGACAAGTTCTTTATTCAATTGGTGCCTCAATTTCCCAGTAGTAAATTAGAAATAAAACTCCTGTGAGTGCCAGAGCACTCAAAACTCAATTCTTGCTGAAGGATTTGAAGGTCCAAATGATAGGCACTAAAATGAGAGTTTTTTATTGACATTCTCTGCGTGCAACATCAAGATATCAGTGTTCTTCTTCCCYTGTGCTAGTTAGAGAGAAATATTTGGACATCTTTTCCCACTTAAGCACATTTATATCTCTCTGGAGGGCCCCACAGTCTCCAGTGAGCAACTGGAATTACGTGGAGCTGCTCATTGGCATTTCCAGACCAACGAGTGAAAATCAATTGTTGAATTTAGCCACAGCCGTGTCAGTAAATAGACCTTCTGATCCAATTTCAAGGTCAGTGCACATCAAGCTTAATTAAAATGGTGTGGAGTGTTACCCGTTGATATTGAGTGGTTTTAAATATCCAAGAGGGCTCTCAGGGCTCTGGAATTTACTGGAGAGACAGGGAAAAATGGGAAAGACACTAAGGGCACCTAGAGAGCTCTTATTTCTGCTTTTATTTATCTTATTCATAGAGTTGCTAAGAATAATTCACCCAGCGACTTTCTTGGTTGGGTTAAGCTGGCTAAAACCAGCCCTGGCAGTGAAAGAAGGGTTCCTTTTCCCTCCAAAGCCTTTCCTCCTGCAAATGTGAGACTTTGGAGAGCCTGGCCTAAGCTAAAGCATGAGAAACAGCATAAATCCTGCACTTTGACTTCGTGTTAAGTGTGTAATTGTTTGAATTTTCTTCAAAATATCAAGACCGATTTTCATCTCTGAACATTTTTAAGGCATGCAAGCATGTTAAGTTTAGTAAAAGCGACTTATTTTTATGTGTAGAAGAGAGATCGATATCTGCAGCCACTGGGTAATTTAATTACAGAACTGGGGTTTTCTTCTTTTTTAGTTACGCTATAAAATGACCTCCTGAAGCACATAAAAAAAGAAAGGACCAGGTGAAAATTAAAAAAAATTAAGGTGAAAGACACAGTGGGAGTCAGTTCTCTTCTCCCACCTCTTGTTACACCCCTGAATGAAAGACTAATCTGAGTGTCCCTCCTTTCCCCTCTCTCCCACTGCCTCCTGGCTTGGCCTTTTATCTGATTCAGTTTTCTTGGATGGGATATGACATAATTTAAGTAATTGTTTGGCCCAGTGGGACTCACTTTTCCCATCCATTGGCTCCCTTTGCAAGGGCAGAATTCCACTGTACCAGCGTGTCAAAAACATTCAGAGGGCAGCATTATTCCTTTTGCTAATTAATAAGAATATGAGCAGCTCTTCCACTGTGAAATATTCATTGAGAATTTGCTGATAAATATTCATCAGTGTTAACAAATAATTTTTTTTTCCTCGCGTACACTGGTGACAAGAAAATGAGAATACACACACACACACAGAGCTGTGCTGTATTACAAACCACTGCTGTTATGACACGCTGCAAATCTAATTGATTTCAGAAGCCTTGAACACAGATCATGGCAGTAAAATGCCTCCTTTAGGCACATCAGTGGTTGTTTGTGGCACAACAGCATTTCCATGTTTTAATAATGTAACTACTCCCTTGAACCAGGGCTGTTTCCTCCGTGTTTATGCAGTGATGGATCACASGTTTATAGCAGCAGATCAAATCCTTGCAGTGACATTTTAATGCTGGAAATCAGAGCATTTGTACCTGGTGTAGACTCAAAATTGTCTCCATTTTCGACAGCATTTTAGTAYCAGGACAGACTTTCACTGGGGGAAAAAAAAAGAGTTTTATTTTAAATGGTAACTGCATGAGATGCTCGCTATCTATGAATAGTTCAGATTATTTTCCTTGCTCTCTCACCTAAAATAGAGCTGCCTGGGTGGTGACAGTTCATTCTGAGCCCTCACACAGCTGATTTCTGGGCTGTTCACCAAGCCCAGCCCCGTTTTTCTGCCCTGAATTCGGGGGATTCGCTCRAATCCTCATTTTGGCAGAGGCTCCYCRGCCTCTCCTGGGTCACACTGGGACATTCTCCTCTTTCTGTCTTTGCACCTCTTCCAGCAGTTCCTAACATTTCCTTTCCTATGGGAAAGGCTGAGAGAATTGGGATTRTTSAGCCTGGAGAAGGATTTGGGGTGATSTAATTGTGGCCTTCCAGTTCCYGAAGGAGCTACAARAAAGATGGGAAAGATTCTTTACAAGGGATGGAGKRACAGGACAAGGAAGGATGGCTTCCACTGACAGAGRGTGGGTTCAGATTGGATATCAGGGAGAAATWGTTCCCTGTGAGGGTGGTGAGGCCCTGGCACAGGCTGYCAGAGAAGCTAAATGYTTATTTTGCTGCAGAAGTTAAGGAAATTGAGRGATTATAATGACTGCATTTGAAAAAAAACAAAAAGGTGCAGCCCCAGGCTTGGCCTGAGTGAGTGGCTGGGTGTCCTTTTCATCTCTTGGGGCCAAATGTGGGATTTTATGTATCCCATAACAGAATGAGATGACAACTGCTGTGGAGAAGGAACATGACCAAGAACCTGCAGCCCCCAGTTGATGAGAGGTTTCCCAGCAATTTGGTGGTGCTCAGGAGGTTTGGTGGGGAGGGAAGAGCTCCTGGGAAGCATTCACAATGTGACAAATGAGGCAGAGAGGGGAAGGTGTGCTCGAGAGAGGAGAGAATCACTCACTGTGGATTTGAAATGGAATGTCTTTACAGGAAGGTAATTAATCTTGTTTAGGATTTTCACAGAGAGCTCGTGGGAGGGCTGTGAGCAGAGCAAAAGGGAAGGAGCTGTTCACAGTGACTTTGTGCATGGTTTTGTATTGGCCRTCCAACTCAGGGAGCATGGAGGAATATCTGGATTTTAACCTGATCTCTGAGTTCCTCCCAAGGGGCACCCCAAAAGCATCTCCTGGAGCAGTTCTGGTGACATCCCCATGGAAATGAGCAATCCCAAATGTGAGAGCTTTGCTCTGGGGTTTGTTACCTCAGCAGATTAATGGTGAGTGTCTGACAAATGAATCACCAGCGAAAACTGTGGCAATTCCTGCCTGAGCAATCATTTCCCACGCCTTTGGCTCGCTGACATTCACTGTGGGGTCATTCCTGAGCTCCAGAGAGATACCACCTCTGATGCCACCATGCCTGTGGGCACTGCCTGCCAGATCCATGGCTGAAAAWCAGTGTGCTAAAGGATTTGCCTCTTGGACAGGCTGACATTGCCACCTGCAGAGCCTTTCTCAGAAAATCAGCCACAAAAGGGTGGGAGAGGGGAACCACATCCACAGTTATGGCTGAAATATTCAGTGATTGATCTGCAGGCTCAGCATGGCCAAAATGCATCAATTTGTGCAGAAGTGCCACACATTGATGTGGCAGCACCGATCCTTGTGGTGGGAAAAGCTGACCATTCCCAGATTTTGGTGGAGATGGCTGTGATGAGCCCCGCGCTGTGGTGATTACTGCTCTGCAGCCTTGTGTCAGCCTTCAGAACTAACCAAACCAAGGYAGGTACCACCAAAGGGAGAATCACAGAGAGCTGTGGAGCCAATAAAACCATTCTCCTCACCCCCCTGCTCCCCCTGCGCTCAGCCAGCACCAGCTGTGGCCCAATTAAACTCAACTGCTGGCAGAAATGGATCTGCTGCAGACAGGCACACAATGGATTATGATTGTAATCACTTAAGAGGTCACAGCAGCGCAGTGCTTGCGTTTCCTGATTTTTGTGTGAGGCACAGGACCCAATTCTGACCCACTTTGGGGAGCTGCAGGTCCTCCAGCCCTGTGCTGTATGTCAGGGTGGTGAAACACCATTTGTGGTGTCAGTGGGCAAATGCTGACCCTTCCGTCAGTTCCAGGAGCGTTGGAAACTTTTTTCAATCTGCTCCATGCCTGGCTTTTTTAGCTGAACTTCACTCATGGCTGCTGCTGCTTTGTCAGGAAAGAAAATCTGCAGTGATTGATGGAGAGGGACAGTTTATATTTGCTGGGAGCTGGTCTGCTCAGCTGTCTGAAAGGCTGCAAGAAAATATCTGCACCACGGAAGAATCCAGATTCTCACTTTACATACACATAAAAGGAAAAAACGAAAATATTTTCTTCCAGTTGGAGCAGCAGTCAACACCTTCACTTTAAATAAAAACCCTTGAAAGAGTTGAAAATTGCTTCCAAAGTTTTGTCAAGGTTTAATTAATTTTTTTGCTGCTTTCCGCCCTCTGGTCTATATTTTRCTCATTTTCACATTGGACGCGGGGTTATTTTTACTCTTTTGATTAAATTAATCTCAATCAATTTTTGCTGGAGCTCTGGGCATGGTGAGGCTGGAATATGTAATTGTACTTGTTAGTGGTGTGAATATTGAGCATTGCACAGAAGGTGAGCAGTGTTAGAAGAAATGATCCATGAGAAAAGAAAATCCATCGAATGAAAACACCACAACCACAGTAATATAATTAATAATAATAATAACAGCAAATAAAATGCCTGTGGGCTGTAACATTTATTGTACCTCAGAACGAAGCTGGAAAAGCACAGAAGTTAATTTTGCCAAATGCAATTTAATATTTATGTGTATTATTGAATATAACACACTGAGCTATCTGGAATCTGTTTAWGGAGAGGGTTCCAGATAAATCTTTCTAAATGTCCAGGATTATAATGAGCAATAAGATGAAAAAAACCCCAACCATTAAACTCCCCAGGCTGGTGTTTACAGCCAATGAACCCTCTTGAAGCAGTCTGGTGACTGCAAAGCATCCTTTACTACACTTTGYAAGAAGCCCCAGGGTTACAAGCTGCTTTACAACACCCAGACAGCAATAAAACACCTTCCAGCCTTTTATGAGAGACACAGGTCATGAATGCACATTACCCAGGTCAGGAATGCACTGAAAGTAGTCACTCACTAAAATAYACAATTTATTCCAAGGAATTTCAATCCTGGAAGAGTAGATTCTGCATTAAAAAAAACCCCAAATAATACCAGCAAAAATTAAAATAATGTGCTAGAGAAGCTYCCTTGGTATGAGCTGACRTGRTTCTACTGGAATTACAGTCTCATGGAATTTTGCAATTTTTTCTTATTTATATTCTTGGAMTATTTCAGTTCATTGGCTTGGGAARCTCAGGAAAGCRGTCATCTTTTGGGAAACTCCAGAGTTACATCTTCAAACAGACCAGAAATTACCCAAAAAGATGATTTGTCATTGGTTTTTTTGATGTAGTTGCTTCTGAATGGGAAGTTGCAAGGATTCTGGGTCATAACAATTTTCTATTTCTTTCATCCTTTTAATCTTTAAAGGAACTGGTTGGAATATTTTTGGTTTATGATGATGTAGTCTGGTGTTGTAACACATTCAGAGCCTCAGGACATGAGGATTTTGAGAATTAAGGGTGAGGAGAGGCTCATCCAACAGCTGGTTTTGTTTTCCATGCAGCMGAGACCTTGTGTAAACAACACATCTCAATGTAACTTTACCCCAAACAATGTCAGCATTGTTTGATTAGTTACCATTTTTCAAATACACACCATAATTTTGTTAAAAGCTGACAAAATCAGCTTGGATAAATGTGTTGATAGCATTATGCTGCAATCTGATCACTTACTGTCATTAAGTTGGAAAATTCTTCAACAGGTTCTAAAGTCGGCCTGAAAACTAAAAACTTCCAACCCAAACTGTTCTGTGATTTTACAAAAAGGAGAAAGGGTGGAAAGAACTCTTTTTCTAGTGGAATGGAATACAATAAATTATAGTAATTATTAATAATAATGTAATTATTTGTCTAAGTTTATGTTTGCAATGGACTCTGAGGTTTCAGGGCTAACAGCAAGGGTTGCATTTTTCSCAGAGCAGAATTCAATCTCTTTTAAAGCCCATTAAAGTCACAGAGATKCATCCCTCAGTTATTACACTGAGAGGATGTGATGACAGGACRCATCTTAAGGAGAGGAAGAGTCAAAGGATGGCAGGACTGGAACAGATAATGACTCTCATTTGTCTGCACAGGGACATTCGCTGAGCTGTGAGATTTTTAAATTGAATTGAACTTTGGATGATCTCCGTGTCTCAGGCCTCTAAATAATCCTTATCTGCAGGTGCTTTCCACAGGAGGTGCAGGAGCAGTTCCCCAGGGTCATTTACCTTGTGAAAGATGCTCTGCACRCAGCTCCTCTGTCGCTGATTTGGCAGCATTTTCCCAAGGCCATCTGATTGCTGGTTCTTGATAACACCAAATTATTTTCCTGAATATTTTCCTCTATTAATTCTAAATCTCATCGCTTATGATTAAAACAGTGATTGATCAGACTTTTCAGACAAGGAGATTTCTGCCTGGTTCCTTGAACTGGAAATTCACATTTCTAAATGYGAGTTAGTGAAGGTTTTGAGACGTTTCACATTTTGGTGAGCTGGAAAATCCCCTGTTACCATTTTGTGGAAAGGCCATGACCCACGGAGCAGTCTGGGGTGGGGAACTGCCCAGTGCCCCCTTCCAGATGGGAACACAGCRAGGGGAGAGGCAGATCTGCAGTTCCCTGTCAGCCTGGAAGATGCCTGGCTCTATATTTAGGACCTGCACACGGTTTTCAGCTGCTCACACCTTGTGGCAGCAAAGGAGGAGGAGAAGCTTTGCATCCAGCTCAGCTGCAGCTCTTTGAGAAGTAAGAAAAAAAGGGAAAAAGGTTTATTTCTGAAGAAAAAACTTCCTTCAAGCACTAAAGGCTGGGGGAATTGTCTGGATGCTCTCAGGGCTCCATGAGATGTTGGTGATGTCTTCATTCAGGAGAGAATCCTGTGGGGCTGGACCAGCCAACAGCAGCCTGTTGAAATTGTTATTTTTAGAGGGACACTGAAACGGTGCCAAATCAAAGCTGCTCTGGCTCTGTGCCTGTGCAAGTCACAGAGGAAAAGGGTTTGTCTGAAACTTTCCCAGGACACAGAACCACAGAACGGATTGGATTGGATTGGAAGGGACATTAATCCMCCYCCTGCCATGGCAGGGACAGCTTCCACYRTYCCAGRGTGCTCCAAACCCCATCCAGCCTGGCYTTGGGYACTGCCAGGGATCCAGGAGCAGCCACAGCTTCTCTGGACAACTCTGGTTGAGCAATCCCAATTCTCCCAGCCTTTCCTCCCAGCAGAGCTKCTCCATCCCTTGGATCAACCTGGCAGCCTCCTCTGGACTCTTCCCAGCATGTAAAACATTCTGTGATGGAGGTTTTTTTCCTGAAAAGCTTTGTCGTGACCTATTTCCTTCCCCACCCCTGCAGAGCCCAAGCCTTGAGTGAGCAGCTCACCCAGAGATTTGTGTGCCAGGCCCCATCCTAAAACAACTTTCATTCGCCTCCTAAATTTTTCCTTTAGCAAGATTCCTGTAGGAAACAGGAATGACCCTGTTGGAACAGGAAAACGAAAATGATCCTGTAGGAACAGGAAAACAAAATTTTCTCTGTGCAAGGGCAGGATCTGCCTTTGCTTTAGAGACCCTGGAAGGACACGAGAAACTTGGCACCTTCTGAACTCTGAGAGCATGAAAGCCTTCAGAAACTGCTCCCCAAAGAGCCCCTTTCCAGTTAGTCAGCTGTGAATATTTCTGTGAATATTACACAGATGTGGCAAGTTCAAGTCGGTGGCTAAAAAAAATACTGAGCACAATGACTTTAATATCATCATTATTCAACACACATCTCAGGRGAGGTGACTAAGAGGTGAATGAGAGATCTCAAAGTCTCTTAACTCTCTAATTTTGCACACAAAAAAAAAAYAACTTTGGTGCAGAACATTGTTTAAGACCTGCCTGAAACCCTTAGAGGGAATAATTCTCCATTAAATCTGACCTTTTCTCCTCCTAGGGTGAATTTACCAAAAAATAACAACAAACCAATAAATATGTTTGCTAACTGCAATTKCTTTAACCCTATGCAAGCACTCTGGAGTTTATGGTGCATTCTGGAGTTATTTATTTAGAGAAATAACACTGCTCAGGCAACAGGAGCTGTAGAGAGCTGTGGGAAGTTGATGAATTTTTGTTGCCCCTTGCTGCGTGACTAGTTCTGATTGTTTCAACAAATTTAAAAATTCATGTGCAAGTAAACACATCAGTASAGCAAAATGTTTCTTCTGAATATTTACAAGTCAGGATTAATTCATTTAAATTATCTGTAGGATAAATTGACACAATATATTTCTGTTCTAGGCACACATACACAGGGTACTTAAATCTAAAGGGTTTAAAAGGTTATTTTGCCATATATTTGGGTTGGTTTTTATAAGAACCTCTCTTTCTCTGTATCAAAGCCAATGCATTCAGTTCAGACTTTTAGCTGCTTTCCAGGGCAGTCATGCACGCTGATTCTCCATGTATTTGTCAATGTTTAAGTACTTGTACTACAGCAAGTGCTGTAAGGAGATGCCAATTTAATTCAGTCTGTAGTTCTCTCAGAGATTTCATCCCTCTGTGACAAAAAAAACCCCATAAATCACTGTGCCAGTGTCCAGAGAAGAATAATACACCAGCAAATGCACAAATATTAATTTCTTTAGCACATCCTGCAGGCCCCCTTCTTCTGGCAGATTATCTGCTGTGTGTRAGAACAGAGTTCACTTTGCCAGCTTTCAACTCAAATCAGCACAGCATTGTCTCGTGAATATCTGCTCTGGGATATCTGGAACAGCCACCTTTGATGGGATGACTCAATTTGGATAAATTAGGTTTAAAGCACACGAAAGTGCTGCACTTACTGTAGGAATAAATCCCTTTTATTTTTCTCAGATCTGTGTTTTGGAGYCAGCAACATTTTATACTCAGAGTGGAACCTCACGGGCCTCCTGGCCTGTCCTGTCCTGTCCTGTGGTAAAATTAGAATGTATGTCCTGTTATTAATATCAGGATAATATTCCTATCAATATTAATTAATATTCTGTCATTAATATTGAATGAATCTGTTTCTGGATCAGTGACACTTCAGCACTTGAACAGTGCAAAATCAGGAGCTSATCCAAGGGGCTTCAGGGTCTCCACAAGCACTCCCACACGTCAGCGTGAGATTAAAAAAAAATATTTATTTCCCAGCAAAAGGCATGGAAGGAGCTCAGCTATCCCAGCATGGGGTRCAGCAGGATATTACAATTTTAACAGGCACTAAAATGAAGTTGCCAATGTGGGCTGTTGGCAGCTCCTCTTTGGTGCCTGCTGGCCTGGCCCTGTCAGCATCACTGAGAATTTTTCATAGCTACTGGTTAGAAACCAAAAGATAAATTGTCAACAGTCTCACTCCAGAATATTGTACAGCTTTGGCATTTTATTTCCAAGCAACACATATGGACACATGGTTTATTGCTCCTTTCCTTTTATAATTCCCCCTTTTTTCCTCATCCCCAAAGTTTCTAATGAGTTGTTTCCTTCTCAAAATTCATTTTTCCCGAGGGCTTAATACTGTGCTGCTCCCAGGATTAGGAAGAAGGTGATCTTAATTTGGGACTCCCATTTCTTTCCTACAGTGATTCTGTATTTATTAGTGCTGAGAATAGAGCGAAGCAGTTGAACATTACAAACAGCATCTCAAAGGATTGTTTTGTTCAACCTGGTGTGTGATGAAAGTTAATGGCAGTGAATGGTTTCCTCCCTAGCTTCCAGCTTTTCACATAATTTAGGGAATTTGTTTTTCTTCTGGACCTTATTTTTCTCCTGACACAGCCTGCATTTCTCAGGGAKATATAAGAAAAARTATTATGGRTAAGATAAGGTATAAGAAAARGTATTATGGATAATGGATGTCCTCAGGGGCCCATCACAGGAAAGTGCTTCAGGAAACGGAAAGCCAGCTATGATGACGTCCTTCATTTCCACAGTCTTTGGTGGCAACTCTTTGGTTTTTGTTACAATTTGGATTTTTTTTTTTTTCATTTCAATATAGAGATCACTTCCCTTGTACTGTTGTTATGTCTTTCAGTTTGATCAAGGGAGCTCATACTTGTATTACTCAAGCTGAGCCCCTGAGATTTCAGATCTTTTTTTTAGGATGGCAGAAAGTTGCCAGATTGGGGGAAATTTCTTCCAGATATGGAGTTACAAGAGAGAGAAAGAAGCTTCTTTTAACAAGCAATAAATCATTTCCTTTTCAAAATCTCCCAGGGGGAAATAAAAAAGAAGAAAAAGATTAAACATATATTTTTACTTTCTGTTGATTCTGTTGATTTGGTTGCTTTTGCAAAGTGAAGCTAACAAACACAGGCATTGCTGGAAACAAAAGGCAGTGATTTGTCACTGACAGTTCATYGTTAATTGGAATCCTATTTGGTCTGAAAGATTGAGGGGAGAGTAATCAAAGGAGACTGAAATGGAAAACCCAAAGTGAGTGCAGGAAAATACATCACAACTCCCACACACAGCCACGACTGCAGGAGGCAGAAAGCATCCTCTGGATCCGTGGGCGAGGAGCAGCCACTGGCCACGCAGACTGATGCACACAGACAGGGCTATTTTGAGCTCTGGAAATTTGGGAAAYGAGTCTGCCTTTGCCTCCTGCAAATGGGAGTGGGGCAAAAGCAAGCCCCTGGTTACACATTCCCATGGGGGGAAAAGGTGCAAAGAGAATCAAAGGCAACATCCACAGCCAAACCCGAGTTTGTGACTTGTCAGCTCTGGTTTTGTAAGAGAAGGTTTGTTTTGTGAGAAGGGTTTGGTCAGGGTCACGAGGGTTATTGGTCAATGGTTGATTTATAATGAGAATAATGGGATTGTGCACAGGGCTCTGCATGGGGTGGGTGCAGGTCTAAGGGAATGGGGTTTGCAAAGCAGAGTTGAACCAGCTGCTGCTGCTGGGAGGGGAGAGCAAGGAAACCTCCCCTGAGGAAATCTGATTATACCTGAACTGCTGGGGAGCGAAGGATTCTCCACATCAGAGGTGGGGCAGCTCCATCCTCAACAACTCACAGCAAAGGCAGCTCAGGGGAGAGGCAAGAGGATCACCCCTGCTTCACAAACTGTGAGCAAAATCAGGCATTTTTCCAGRGGAGGGTCCATAAATTCATCAGAAACACCCCTTGCCCTTGCCTTCACCTGTCTGCAGCCCTAAGAGGGGCTTTTGGGTGCTGCTCAGCTTTTGGGTGCTGTCCTTTCAGCCCAAGCAGACACGCTGCTCTGTMTCCCAGGGAGATTTGTTGTTCTCATGCTACTTTTTCTGCTAAGGGGAAAGAAAAGTCCATTGTTAATGAAATCTTGTGGTTCTTGTTTGGGTGTAGGGGAACATAAGGAAAGAATCCAAAGGAAATGCTGTGAACCGAAGCAGAAGCCTACAGGTGATCTAATTATTCAAGGTTTGGCCAAATATGAAATTAATGAAGATGGAATTTAGCAGGTTCTGAATTATCACGTGAACAGCAGCTAGAAAAATAGCAAGCCATCATCTCTGGCTGTCTTTGATTAGCCATCACATTGGAATATCAGGAAAAGAGGCRGAGAGAGCAGGGGAAGGTCTGGGAAAGGGCACCAGAACCAACAATCCATGCAAAAGCTGTGACACCACAATCTGTTACAGCAGCTCCACAATCAGGCAGAATGCAGCTTCCYCCTGACCACAGCAAGCTAAAACTCCTTGAGATTTTCCAAATATCCAGCACAGACCCCTCAAATCAGTCTCTAACCCTAAATCCCACAGAATGATTGCACCAAAGCTGGGAGCTGGCTCTCCCAAGCACCAGCCAGGTATCTGAACCACATAAATATTAATTTTTCTAGTGTGTGAATGAGCATTTTGTCTTCTACAGAGGTTCAAGTATCACCAGGATGACTCTCTGGTACTCACCAAGTTGCTATGGTAATTTCACAATTAAACATCCCTGCGAGTTCCCTGCCATGCTCCTCACTCCAATTAATACTTTTCGGAAGAGCGTTTTCATTTAGTCAGGCTTTAATTTGTGCTGTCACCTCATTGCTCTGACTGTAAAAGGATTTATGTGCAGCACAGTGAGAAATATTTCTGCAGGTATGGTGTYACCTGTGATGAATGGGTGACACCAGGGGCCAGAGGGAATGTGTGGGGTGCATGGCCTGGGTGTGGGGTGCGGATGAGGAATGGAAAGTTCTGTGATTTTTCAGAGGTGGAGTTGATCCCCTTTCAATGCAGATGCTTAGCTCCTTGATGAAATAACTCAAAAAATCAGTTTCCTTAGGCTGGGAGGCTCAAACCTGTTGCTGCTGCACCTCATGGACCTGGATAACTCAGCTTCAACATTTGGTGTTATTCTGAGCTCTGGCAGGGCTCTGCTGCCCTAAACAATGAAAYTGCCTTGARCTCACAGAAACCAAGGATGRGTCAGGCTGGAAAGGACCACAGTGGGGTCATCTGGTCCAACCTCYCYGCTCAAGCARGGTCATTCCACGGCACTAGGCACAGGATTGCATCCGAATGGTTCTGGAATATCCCTGGTAAGGGARACTCCAYGCRTTCTCTGGGCAATCTGATCCACTGCTTGGTCACTATACAGAGGAGAATTTCCTCTCATGTTTATGTGAAACTTCCTGGGCATCACCTCCTGCCCGTTCCTCTAATTCCATTCGATGTTTAGGATGATTGCTGCTTTGCTTCTCTTCCATCCCACCACCCTTAACTGGTATCAACCCTGAGTAAATTGCCTTCATTTTCACATCTCTTCTCCCTTCTTTGTCTTTTATTTGTCATTTCCACCAGAAATCAGCCCCCGCTTCCCTCGGGCTGCAGCGTCCGTCTCGCTTGATCACATCAGATTTTCAGCCAAGTGCTTCCCTTCTCCCTCCCTTSTGGCTCCAGAAGATTTCACCAATGTCCACACAACTGCATCACTGGTTTTTAAACCTTCCAGTTGCTGGGATGCCCTAAAAAAATTTACCAAATCAGGCATCAATATTATTAGATATATTGATATCAATTTTGTGTCAACCTTAACTATGCCTGAAATATATTAAAAGGCCATGAYTTTTCCTGTTTGCACTAAATGAGAGCTTGACTTTCTGAGCAAGAGACTCAAGGATGTGCACAAAGGAAAGAAAGGTTCTCCTACAGAGAAGTTACAAAAGAAATGAGAAGAAAGCAATTTGCATGAACTGGCTTCTACACAAATGTATCRCTTAAATTATGAATAAAGGAGTTTCTGAATGGTTGAGCTTATGGAAATCTAAAACTGCCACTCCTCTGCCTTTGCAATATTAGCAGGAAGAAACTACTTAAAATACAAACAATTTTTGAAAGGACAAAAGGAAGGGAAATATTCTTTTGTTTTAATAACTCTTTTATATTATTGTTTGTTGCTGCTCTTGTTTACTGTCCTGTGTGTGTTGCAGCCCTTAAAACTCTGCTAGAAAACCTCATGCACTTTTTATAAGGGATTAGCTGGAGACACGAGACCTCCACTAACCTCCCTGCTTGGTGGTTGTGTTTCAGGACAGGCTTTTTGTTCTTTCCACAAGGGAAATGCAGTCAGAGGAGCTGATCTCGATTTGAGTTTCAGATTGAAGCTGGCCTTTCTTCTCTCATTAGCCTCACAGTCAGGAATATTTAAAACCAGGATGAGTGTGAGCAGAGGTGCCTCCAAATTTGAGCCACCAATATTCAGTATTGTCCACTGCAGCAAATTAAACAMAATTCTGTCTGARAAAGAAATGTTGAAGAGAGAAATCAGAGTGGTGAATCTGTGTGTTGATCACTCCTGCATTGAGGTTCCAAGTCATCCARGAAATGTGAGATTCAGCAGCTTCCYCTTTGAATCCCTGAAACCAAACCAAGAARACTTTCTCAGGATKAGAAAAAAGCATCACYAAAGTTCCAAAAGTGASAAAAAGCTTTTTYRTTAGACTCTGTAGCTACCTGATGTAAATGTGYACTCTATGCAAAGATTTTGCAGTATTTCAATGTTCAAGTGCCACATCCCATCTTCATCATTAGTAACCACAGATTAGTAAATCAGAACTCCTCGGGGCAGACTGTGGAGATCAATTCACATTTCCTGGAGAAGAGTAGATGAAATAACTCTGTCTTTTCCCTCTGTGTAATATTCCTTACAAAACATAGATGTGCATGTCTAGAATCCCACAATCACACTTTAATACTTGCAGTGTAATACACAGATAAATTTTATTTCTGCCCTGGCTTGTGCCTGTCAGCTCCAGGGAACCCCTTGAGATGGCACCTGCAGGATCAGGTTTGAATTTGATGYAATTATAAAAATATTATGTCAAAAYCCTGCTCTGGTTCAGGTCAGCCTGATTCCCCTCAGGACTATCAAACCTACTTCTATATGATCTGAGGAAAGGAGAAAAATGATCATGTTCCTCTCCTCAGCTACATGACAKAATTGTGCTGGGAGGTGCTGACTTCAGGCAAAAATCTGTGAGTTTTTCTCCCAAAGTACCACTTRATAACTTGGGATTGATTCACTGTCYRCTTGGATAAAARGTTGGCAGAGAGGGATGGATTTGAACGAGGTCTTCAGGCAGAAGAGCCTAAATATCTGTAAACAGGGATATAAATAGGGACTAGAAATATCCTTAAAGTATAAAATAGGATATAAATATCCCTAAAAATGGATATTTATCACTGGGCCTTCTCACTGCACACAGGGCTCTGCTTTCCCATCACCTGGATTTCGCTCCTGCAGGATCCCTAATTTGAGGAATATATTTTATATCAATCTGCACACTGTTCTGGGGCTGAGGATGAAGGCTGTCCTGGGGATAAAGGCTGAGAACACCTTAGGTTGTTGCTTTTGAGCAGCAGCCTGAGCTGCTCTTGAGAGCTGCAGGCACTTGAAAACCCCCAAACAGACACATCCAGAACATTCCCAGCATTTCCAATTAAATCAGTGATGGAACTAAATTTCACCCCAAAGTTTATTTCATAATAAACCTCCAACTGACAGCGCTGCACCTTCAGAAATTTTTTTTTTACCCATCAGAGAAAAGAAATAGTTATTAGAGGAATGGTGTGACCTTCAAATCTTTTCAGAGCTCTGCAATCATGAGCAGGAGTGTGCGAGGGCTCAGCAAATCCCATCCTGCCTGTCCCCTGCTGTGCTGCAGTTTCTCTAATCAAGTATAATTAAAATGGAAAAAAGAAACAGCAATACAATGCCGTACACATGGAAATAGTAATCAGGGTGGCAGCAAAGTCACTTTTATGCAGGGTTTTGTGTCACTAAATACTCCCAGGCTGGTGCTCATGTGAGTAACGTTGTTTGTGGAAATAATCCCTGGTTTTTCTGAGATTACCTGGCTGAAGAAGGATCTGCAGGATCCTCTGTGAACGCTCCTGGTTCTGTCACAAATGCAATTTTCACGTTGTGATTATTGTGTTAGACCAAGTGGCATCAAGGTTTTAATTTATTTGCTCCTTTTTAATGAAGTGACATTTGCCAGATGAGCTGCAGGAAAATTGGTGATTGCTGGTGATGGCTGGTTCTGGTTTCAGATGAATTCCTCTACAAGCAAAAAAAACCAAGAGAGCTTTGATGAACACAAATGCAACCGAGTATTTTTGGTAYCGTTTATTTTTCTCCAGATTTGCTAATAATACCAAATTACAATAATAAATATTTTAATTTAGTCGTGGCATTAATCATCACCTTCATCCTCATCTCACGTCAGCYGTGACATTCAAATAATGCTGTTGATTTAGCGGAATAATTCTGGATCTGCACTGACACTCCCCACTAAAACAGCTCCACTTCAATAAAATTCATTTCTCTTTCCCACTTAAGCCCCACTGGATGGGACCCTCCAGAAGGGAAAATTTAATTGGTTTCAGGACATGTAATTTCCGAAACTTTATGATATGTGCAGCGAAAAAAAAATCTCAGTGCTCAGTATAATTGCTTTATTAATATTCATTTCTGTGTTTAACAGATTGGATTGTTTTTTTCTTTTTGTTATGGGTGACCAGAGAAATTCACACATAGAAAGYAAAAGCTTTAAAATAAAGGCTAATAAAGCAAAAAATTAAGGTTTCTAGAATCATATTTTAAATGAAGATTTCTAGAACTGTTTTTCTGTTTAATAGAGTAGGAAAACAGCCTGCTAGATAYTTAAATTTTTTCAATCAGGGTAGATGTTTTGCTCTTAAGAAAAAAAAAAAAAGAGATAAATTAAGCAGTTTTAATTAAGCTCATCTCATTTTCATAATCCTCCTTCTCACCCACACTCTGATGGRAGGTCAGAGAAGTAACTGCGGAGGAGCACGGCGCTGCAAGAACAAATTCTAATTATTGCGAAGGAAAGTTAAAATATTTTCTTTTCAAATAAYTCTCTTTCTGCTTAATTTTGAGAGTAATTTCTCCCTGCTGCTCCTCTGTTTTCCCCTGAGGCAGTTTGTGCTGATGGATGGCACAAAGTTAGGGGGTAACAGCAGAATGAAAACAAGCGTCGGGGTGCTGACAAAGGCAGCGTTATCAATATTGAGAGATTGCTCCCAGGACTAACATTCCCATTCCTCACAGACTGCAGGRCACCCTCTCCCAGGGCTGGGAAAACTGAGCTGAACCACCTCTGCCCTTCCCAGGGATGTGCAGCCTCAAAAATTCCACTTTTTACCCCAATTCCACCACCCCTGTGCTGAGCTCCCGACACAGATCTCTGCAGGTAAATGGGCTACTGGCACCTCACAGGCATTTAACTCCAGGCATAAATGAAAAATGAACATCCATTAACCTGACTTCCATGCATTTTGTACTTTATTTATGAGGTAGTTTTTAATAAGGTTGTATTATTACAAAATTTTATTGCAGATAACCTTTATTATCACTACAGCCWGTGAGATGAGGCTGACTGGGCTCTTATTCCATTTACAGCTCCCGTGGCAGTGTGGAACAACAACTGAAATCCTGATTTGTGCTCGCCACTTTTAACAGAGCTGTCAGAAGAGAAGGGCTCAATCCATCAGCCTGCCCTTAAAGGAAACCATCAGAAAAACTCAGATCTGTGGGTCCAGCTTGTGGGAATGCTGACAGAATTAAACACGGACTTTTGTTGGTTGTGGTGCTGAAGAAATCTGTTTTGCCTCATATAGCTCTTGGTTAATATTTTGTTGTTTGTTTTTTTTTTCCACATAAAGCTGTGCTTTTAAGGAGAACTCCTCAGGTGTTTAATTGAGCAGTTTTTTTGCAGAAGAGTCAGAAAAAACTCGCCAGGGAGTGATGAGGTGATGCCTCTTTTTGCAGTGATGAACAAACCTTGCCTTGGAACATCAGGGATCCAAAACAGGGAAGAGCAGAGCAGCTGCCAGGAGTTCACAGAGAGCAGAGTGAGCCCAACCATCAGCTCTGCAATGGACTGGACACCTGGACACCAAGGTCTGCAGGGATCTCTCTTCCTTGAGCTCACTCAAACTCAGCTTTTCCCCTTGGCTGAGTTATTTCCTGCTCAGATATGTCAGGTGACATCACTGCCATGCACATTTTGCAATTTGTTCCCATCAACAAAAAAAAAAAAAAATCCTCAGCAATACCAGGGAGGTTTTACCTTCTCCAAAGCTGGCAAAGTTCCCAGCACTTACCTGCCCTTTTTATCGAAAAGTAGAGAATTTTTTTAATGTCTCTACATGTAGAAGACTTTCCAAGGTTTAGTACACARTATAAACTTATTTAAACCCACACAGAGTTGGAAAAAGCCCCCTGMCCTGCTGACATTTGCTCTGAGCAGAGGATTTGAGGTAAAATCACTGTTCTGCATGCAAAGATAATTGCTTCTCTCTTTTGTCAGCATGTCCTGAGCCCTCAGCAGATCTCAAGGTTCCTTTATTCATTGGGTTTGGCCCTTCCTGACCGGCTCATGAACTCAAGGAACACCTGAAACAGGGAATGGCAGCAGCCCCATAGAGAGCTGAACTCTCCACAATATACAAACAATAATTGGAGGCCTCAAAAACCATTGAGAAGCTGGGAAAATCAAGACAGAGGTGCCAGCCATCCCTCACACAGTCAGGTCATTCCAAACCTCTCATTCCTGAGCTCAAGAAAGAGCACAAACCTTAACCACTCTGTCAGTTTGTGTCACAACAATCCAATTTACTCTACAAGACATCCAGGGGCTTTAAAAGTGGCAGTTTCTGCTGGCCAGGAAGCAGGAATCAGACAGTGCAAGGAGCCCTGAGTGCTGGCAAGTTTTGCAGCAAGCTGTGTTTGTGTTGGTGAGTGTAAATAGGTCTTTGGGAGGAGGCACCGAGCATCGCGCTCGTGGCTCTTCCCTCCGCGCTTGCAATTAGCTGGGAGGGAAGCACAGATGTTTTGCAAAGAACTCCTATCAAATTTAAAGATGCAAAATKGTTAGGGTGGCTCTAATTAATTTTCTGCCTGGGTTTAAATGGCATCTTTATGTTGTAGCACTGTGCGGGGTGGTCTGAAGTGACTGCAGCAAAATTGCTCACTGAATTCTGCTGCGTGRAATGAATTTGGCCTGTTCTGATGAGCGTGTGTAGCCAGGATCTCATTTAATTGAATCCCCAGATAAAAAAAAATATTTTCCAGAAGACATTACTGTGAAATCTGGTGCGTTTCTGTTGTTTAATGCTGTTGWAATTTGTCCTAATTTATTCTCATTATGCTGGTGGAAGATGGAGTGTTTTCACRGGCCCCATCACATCTGTAGTGTTTACAGGAGTGGAGCAGCCAAATCCCATCTGTTTGGCCACAGCAGAACTCAACAGAAATGTTTTCATCTCACTTTAGCCCAGTGCTTGGCTTTCACTGGTGAGTGGCTCTTGAGGCAGAACCCCTCTGATATTCCCCTTTGGATATTCCATGTCCAAAGGTTGGACTCAATGACCTTGGRGGTCTTTTTCAGCCTAAATAATTCTGTGGTTTGTAGAGGAAATAATAAAAAAAAAAAGCCCTGTCATATTGATCTACAGTTATTTTTTTTCCTTAGCAGCCTGTCTGTTTACAGAAGAGGTAATGACCCTTGGTGTGCAGAAGAAGAAATGACCCAAAAACATTTGGGTTTTATTGAAAGAGCATCTTGGCAGGAAAGTTTGATGCTGAGATTGTAAAAATTATTCTGGCCTGGTTCGGGTTGAGAGAAAACTTAAATGTGAAAGTTTCTTTGCTTATTACAAGGTTTTTAATCATGGGAATGCAGGGACTACTTTCAGAATATCAGCAGAGATTCAGGAAGGAAAAGAAGCAGCAAACTAAAATTTATTGGGCCAAACTCCACATCTTCAGAGGCCTGGGATGCTGTGGATTGCAAGAAAAAGATTTCACACTGTAGGGTCTCACTTTTTTCAGAAGTGTTTAGGAAAATAAACCCATGGAGTTGGTAATTGCAGAGTATTTACATATTTTTGGTTGCACTTCAGGCATTTATGAATTGAAATATGCAGTTATTCTGACTCAATATTCAATATTCAAAGGGTGCCTTATCCATCCTGGAAAAGAGTGTGATAACCTTTTTTTTGTAGTAATTCAAACATGACTAAGCAACATCTTTTTGCTACGAGTCTGAGGGAGGATGTGGGAGCGAGATGAGGGTCCCCTCACCCTCTTTGCAATCTGGTTTTTAATCCAAACAGAAATCCGGAGGTTAATTGAGGAGGTTTATGTAAATAACACAGATAAACCCTCTTGGTCTTAAAATGCCACAAAGTTTCACTCGAGGTGATCCTTGAAAATCRAGAGAAAAATAGCAGCGGCTGTTTCGCCTGGAGCTGGAAAGTCAGTGTTCCGAAAAAAGTGTCGGGGAAAACGAGGGGAAAAGAGAGGGAGGTGGAGAGAGGGTAAAATGCAGTCCGACTGCTTCGGAGGCTGCAGAGCAACTCTCCCAGAGCCAGCGCTGTCTACCGAAAAAAAAGCTTTGCAGGGTGTTGTCAGGAGATATTTCCGCGTGTGGAGGGATTCAGGGAGGAAATCAAGGAGGGAAGGCCGGGGCGCTCCGGAGCATCCGCGGCTCCGCCAGGGAAGGATCTGCAGCAGCACAGCCAGGGCTCGGACCGTGCAGCTGAGCTCTGCGCTGCTCAGGATGCTAAATTTAGGTTCTGCAATGCAGGAGCAAGCCAGGCGTGAGGATTGCTGGGGATGGGTCAGTGCCTGGGGATGCAGAACTTCTGCCTGGGCTGTGTTTGTTGGGTCAGAGCAGAAGATTTTTTGGGGAGCGGCAGTGCTGGGGTTAAACCCTGCTGCAGACCTGCCTGGATGTGCCACAGGTCAGGAAAGAGAGAAAAACCACCAAGGAACTGCTGCAAAAAAAAAAAAAAGGTCTTGGACATTGTAAAGTTTTGATGAGGAAGGTGCAAAGTTTGCTTTCAAAACTCTTTAACTTTGATTTATCATGGACGGAGGAAAGTATTCATCACTGTCTTTGTTCGTCTTCATTTCATCAAGACACAGTGAAATTGTGGGTGTTTTTCTGTCAATGGTTAGGATGACCATGCTTATCCTGAGGATGAAAAACCTTCTGCTCAGCAGTTACCAGTACACAGACAAAAGGGATGCAGGGCTGAAGGCTTTGGCAGCAGCAATCTTTGCAGCAGCTTTTTGTTTTCAAGTTGTTTGCTGCTAAAGACCTCAAAGACAAAAGTTCTCTGCAGCACTCAATTTCCTGTGCAGAAAGGAAAGTTTCTTTAGTTAAACTCATCCCAGAGACTTTCTTGGAGGTCCCAGAAAAACCCCATTGTCATCATGGTTTTGAGAAGCCTTCTCTGGCCATTGTGGGGTCCCAGCCAAACCCCTTGAACCTGAATCMCATTTTGGGGATCSCTGCTCTTGGCACAGCTGTARYTKCATATTYCAGYRTAYTCCCCACAAATTTGGGGTYTCTCCCAATCCCAAAACTTCTCTTCCAACTTCTGCTYCACATCACCCTTAAAATGCATTCATTCCTTGGGAATTTGGAAGTCCTCACTAGCAGGCACCCATGACCTGTGCTGTCAGCAATCTGCTTCCCRCAAAGAGTACTCTGGACAAACTCTTGGCCTCTCAGACTCTCAAACCAGGTGTTTTTCATCAGATTTAGAGTTGTAAATACATTTCCTGTCTGCTCAGACCCTGCTGGGGCTGTGCTSGACAGTTCTGAGGTTTGGCTTTTTACCATCAGTAGCACAAACGACTCCACAGCCCAGCCTGGGACAAAGGTTCGGGAGTCTCGTGGCTGATGAAGAGTCCAGAATGACTAAAGAGCCATTTGCCAATGAATTGCTGGTTTTCATGAATGCCCCAGACCAGAAGAATCCCAGATGACGTCTGTGAGTGCAATGATTTGACCCAGCCCACAGACGCAGATGGGGACTCRGGAACAGGCGCCAAATCTGCTCGGGAGGCAGATGGAGATGAAATTAAATGTTATCAGCTCACTCGCTCTGARCACAGAGCTGGAACTCAGCTTTGCATCTCCTGAAATTCAAACCAATGATCTCCCTGCTTTTATAGGCCCTTGTCAAAGAAAATGCTGGGAGATTCAGGCAATCCTTCATTTTTTCCAGGTATCTGCAGCAGGAGAAKCTGTGCCCTGATGGCTTTGGTTGGTTTTACAGCGTTTCTTACCTTAGCTGGGAGCTGCTGGGTGAAATATCTCCACAGTGGCTGTTCTGATGCTTAATGCTGCAGTGGCAATGACAAATATCACCACTAAAAGCAAGAGGCTTATTTAAGAAAAAAATGGAAGGGAAAAAAAACCAGTCTGAAATGTAAAGTGTGGATCTTTTGCACCTGAGGGACAGTTAAGATCAATTTTAAGTGTACTACAGGATTATCTGTTGTGCACTCTGCACCATAAAAGTGCCAGCCCCTCTTTTTTTGTTGTGTTCAAGATGCTCGTAATGGAAAGGAATGTCACATTTTTATGACCAACTCGAGTTATTTTAATTAAGAATTTTGTGCAGCTCTCTCTAGGACGCCTGTAAAGGTGGGATGGGCATTCATTTATCAGCTCATTAATTGTCCTGATGCTCCTGCCAGCCCTCTGACCCTCGGTGGAGGTGGCAGGATGTGGAAAGGGCTCTTTTCTCCAAACAACCCTGGCAGGGAAAGGGTTCTTYGATGTCAGACCACACTTGTACCATCTCCACAGCACTACACAGAGGTCCCAGCTGAAAAGGAGACAGACTGAGAAAACAGCACTTAARGAAATATCAGGGAGAAGCTGTTGAGTGAGGACAGTCCCTCTGAGACGCACAAAAGAGGACAGAATTAGCAATTATTTTTTTTCTAGAAACGTCCCTCTCTAAAGCACACTCCTTGCTGCCAGAGGTTTTCTGAGATCACCAAGACCTGCTGCCTGGTGTAGACATCAAACCTCAAATGTTCCTCTGGAATTTCTCGAAAGAGTTATTTTTTTTCCCACTTCAAGAGGTTTCTGCTTCTCCCCCTCATCTGCTCCCATATCCCTTTCCTAAAATTGCTCATGACTCAGAGGAAATCTTGCATCTACTTGGAATTTCTGGAGAAAATTGATGGAATTAAGAAGGCAGGTTGTTGCTGCTACTGAATCCACAATGTGGGAACAATGGGACATTTTCTTTTAATCTGTGGGTGCAACTTCACTCGCTCACACACTGCTGCCCATGAAGCCAAATTTTCCCATAATAAATCAGTGGGATTTCWGTGATATTCTGTGACATGCTCAGGTACAAATGTTTCTTTCTGGAGCTGGTGAGTGTCCATAACAAAGGAAAGAAAAAAGGAAAAGAAACTGTAGGAGAATTTGAGAAGGTTTTTTTTCTCTGCAGTGGTTCATATAATCAGTAGCAATTTTATTTCCTTTGTTCCTGAGAGAACAGGACGTCAAAGTGTGTCTTCTCTATTCTCTTCTTGTTTTTAAGGTACAATGAGCCACATGAATCTCAATCAGCTGCTGTATTTACAGAAAGGACACGTTTGGCCCATGACATGGATTTACAATGAGACAAACAGCCCATAAACCACCCTGCAGGTTCATGGAGCCGAGACAGAAAGGAGAAAGGAGCGTAATTTATCTGTGTTCTGTACCTTTCTGTGCTGGGCTTTGGAACATTCCCTGTTTATGATGGATGGGCCCATCAGTGCAGGGTGGGAATCCCTCACTGGTGGCTGCTTTATCTTTCCTCCTCACCTGTGATTCTCCATCCCTCGGGCTCCCACCAGAGCTGTGGGATGTTTTCTGCAGGGCAGGGATCCCTTTTCTCGTGAAATGGCAGAGCTGAGCAGGATCTGTCTCAGTGGCTTTATCAGTGCCTGCCCTGGGAAATCCTGTGCCAGCTCCATGCCCAGGGATTTATCCAGCCTGGAGGGAGCTCTGTGCAGCAATTCCCCTGTGCCAGCAGTGTGTGARTTTATTTGTTCAGGTTTCTTTGTGCCTTTTCCTTCTCTGGAGTGGGTTATCCACCTTCTATTAACTACAGGAAGGAACCGGCGCTCTCATCAGCGCCGTAAATCAGAGATTTAATCCTGAATTAAAACAAACCACCCAAAAGTAAATCAGTCGTAGTTAGCAGATTTACCTGATGCTGTGTAATATTTATCTCAGAACAAATGCTTCTACTCTGACATCAGTATATTGCTTTGAATTTATGTTGGTTTAAAAGCYCTGCAGTAATTAATGAGTCTAATGGGAATCGTACCTTGATTTTCTATTTTTTCCCCTGGAGTTTTATTCATTCCCTTCGTTTATTCCTACTGCCTAAATCTGCACAGGCTTTGGAATAATGTGTATTTGTTACGATGAAATKATATAGGATCTGTAAGGGATATCAAGAAGAAACACTGACCCGAATTTCCATCAGGTTTTTTTTCTTCACTCCCGGGCTATGTGTGGACGAAATGATTTCTGGGCACATCCTGGCAGAAAATAAAGTAATGCCTTGACTCTCTAGCATTAAAACTGTTATTGRAGAGTTTTTTGTTTTTCCTGTCGTTTTGGTGACACGGCCAGCAAAGTCACCCCAAAAAATAAATGCAAGAAATGGCAGAAACCATCCCAGAGTGCGTGACACAGGGCAGCTCTTGTTTGCTCTCCCTGGGTTATTATCCAGGGCGAGAACTGCAGAACTCAGCGATTCATCTAAAAATAGGGTGTTCACCATGTCAGTGCGATTATCGGCGGTTTCTGCGGGCAGGAGTCGAGCCTGCCTCGCCAGCCCGAGAGTTTTGTGGGGATCCCGCGGGCTCTGGGCTCCGCAGAGCCATTATCAGCCTTCTCGAATATTCATTGATGTGTGGAACTTGCTAATGGGCATTTTACCCGTTGATAATTGCACCCTTTGGACCAGGATGTTTTACGTAGATTACGTAATTTGTTTGATACTTGTTCCCAAGTGTCCTGGATGAAAATCTTGTTGTCTTCTGGGATCCAACAGTACAAAAAAAACCAAACTCCAAACCCCCCAACAATAACAAAAAAACCCCAACAAAACCAAACCAAACCCAACCAAACCAAAACCCCAACAAACCCAAAACAAAAACCACCCATCACCCAAAGAAACAATCAAAAAAATCAACAAAAAAACCCCAAAACAACCAAACCAAACCAAACAAACCAAACCAAACCAAACCAAACCAAACCCAACCCAACCAAACCAAACCCAACCAAACTAAAACCCCAACAAACCCCCCCAAAAAAATCACCCAAAAGAAAGAATCAAAAAAACCAACAAAAAAACCCCAAACCAAACCAGTCAAAACCCCTCCAAGAAGTCAACCCAACCCAACTTGAACAAGACAAAATATAAAACCAACAAACAAAACAAGCAAAGAAAACCCAACAAAAAACCCCTAAAGAAATAAATGGCCTTCACTGAGAGCTCTAGCCAAAGAAATTCACACTATTTTATTCATATTATGGCTCGGACTGAAGCAGGAGTGGGGAGGATGGCAGGCAGGAGGGCAAGGAGTGTCCAAGGACTGACCCAAACCATCCYWTGATTCTGTGATTYWTATTCCTYSAATTTTTCAGTCAGTATAAGAAGCACTGGGTTTATATTTCAGCAAAGAAGGTGATGGTTCCATGTTAAGGAAGCTTTGAAAAGGAAGGATGGTCTGGGAGACAGGTGTGTTGAAAATATATGGAAATTATACATGGAAATGTCTCTGTTTTACTGAATGAATATTGATTCTGACTTGTGTGTTTGCATTTTACCAGGGAAAATAAAAATTTTATGTATTTACATAATAGACAATAAAGTTTATACATTTGTATTTATATTCAAAATACAAACTATAAACATGTCTACTGTAAATATGGTACTTGCCATACTGGTACAGCAAGATGAATTATTTGCATCTTTTCATTCTATTTTTCTCTAWTTTTTCTGTTATTTTATGGTCTCTCCTGCAGGGATCTCACAATAATGTTGGGTTAGGCCTCAGTGATACCTTCCTCAGTTTCTCTGATTTTCATCCAATTCCCAGTCTCTTACATCTGACATCTTAATTTGCTCAGAGGAATTCTGGCAAATTGCTTAAGGAAACCTGTATAAAAGTGCCTCAAGGAGCTGGCAGAGTTTATGCAGAGTCTATAAATTAGTTTTATATGATCCCATACTGGCTGTAGAATTATCCTTACTTTGCCCTTATGCCTCAGCCCAGTTCTTTCACAGCCTGTTAAATTCAGCAAGTCTTGACAYCAGCCATGAATATTTCCAAAACTCATAATGGAGAATCTTCTTAGCATAAAAAATCCAAATCTGTAAGATCATTTTTTTTGTTAAGGTCGCTGTCTACCTCTGAATATTCCACTGCACTTAGATCAACTAAATGACATAAAAATCCATTTATTTTATTCCAGCAAATATGGGAGAAGTTGAGTTGACTGAATRTAATTTTCTACTTTGATTTTGCCTGATCTGAAGATCAAGTATTTCCCGGTACTACTATAAATCAGGAGCAACACTGCTGACTTCCAGGCAGACAAATCCATGTAAAAGATCCAAGAACTAGGTCACCTGAATTTAGATTTTTTTCACAAGTGCTCCCTTTCAAAGCAGAGCAGGTGTAATGGAGTGGGGAGTACTTCAATAACTGCTCTGCTCTGCCTCCTGCCTGTTAATAATTTCGTGTGTTATAAATTTTTATTTTTTCACTGAAAGATATAAGGTTACCACRATAAAAGTGAAGCCAAAGAGTGCAACTGCTGGCTTTGGTTAAAGGAGTAACTGTCTCAATGACTGGAAAAATCAGATGTAGCCTGAAACTCYCATATTATACATGCTGGAAAGCACATTTCCAATGCAAATTCTATGTTGCAGCCACTGAAGAATTAACATCTGTAGCCTGTAGTAATGCTTTGTTACAAATGCTGAGCATAAATGTGGGTAAGAGTGTATTTAGTTTGTACATAGAAAACATAATTTTGTGTAGTACAGAGAATTGGCTTCCAGGATCTGTCTGAGATCTTGTTTCTCAGTAATTCAGGAAGGGTGTTCATAAATTGGGTTTTATGAATATGAAGTTATAAGGTGCTTTAAGATCTCWGGGTAAAACYGAAARGAAAATGMAAAAYATYRTTATTTACATCATTCCTCATGAAAYGCACACTCAGTCACCACAGCTCAGCCAGCCTTGTCCCTCACTCTAAAAATGCAAATCAGAATTCCTGCTACCCTCAATGCCTTTTATCAGCTGATAAATGTAAAATAACCCCAGCAGGATCAATCCCTTTTCGATGCCTGGGTACAATAAATGCATTTATGACTACAGAGAGCTGTGTGAATGCAAACCAGGCTCACCTCCCACTCATCCTCTGCATCCTGGGGACAATGAAAACAGATGTTTTGTTCTTAAAAGTACACCCAGTGCTCATTTATCTTTGTGCGTTTCTGTCCTCTTGTTGCCACCTAAAATCTTGGACATCCAGTGGGGTATTTTACCAAAATTCCCTTCTGCTGATGCGCATTTTTGTCTGGACAGAATTCCAGGCATTGGGGATGAACACAGGCAGAGGCAGGGGATGGTTTTGGGGATGGCTGARGTGTGGGAGGGAATTGGAAAATCTGGGAGTATTTGGGATATTCYCAGGGATGCAAGTGATACCCAGGGTTTATCTTTCTCCCACAAACAAAAGTTACCTTGTTCTGTTGGATTTTGGAGTACCTCTTCCCTCAAATTTCTTCCCCAGATGAGAATTTTCCCAATATTTCACACAGGAATGGTCACTGTGCASCATTGAAAACACAAATTTCACACACATTACTTTGACCACTGATTTTTGTGCAGTTTGGACATGATTTAAAGGCAATCCTGACCTTCTTTAAAGGTACTTTATTGGAAATTTTGCCTTTAATTTTCACAGATATTAGAAACAACACTGCAGAAAATAAGAGGTGGATTCTTGTTGCCCCAAACTGTGTCAAGGGTGAACAAAACTCRTGGGTGCTTCACTGCAGGGAGGTGTAGGAGGGAAAATCACCTGAGGAAAGCACATTGAAAACACAGATTCACTTCCATATCTTTGTGCTGAATATCTGATAGATGAAGCATCAGAGAGGTAACAACTAGGGCATTAATATATTTATTTTTTTTGAATCTAATTTGGTGGGTTTCAATCTGTGCTCCTGTCAGCAATGGAAAAACAGCACTGAAATTTCTGACTCCACAAACTCCCTGGTGCTTCAGAGCTCCAAAAAACATCCTAAAGGACTTTAATTGGGAATTAGCCAACTGGAATACCAAAAGAAAAATCTGCTCCTGTAGCACTCTGCCCATGACACATTCACATTGAAATATCTGGATATTAAAACCACYCGAGATTATTTGGAGCTCTTCCCGTGCTCGTCGCCTTTGTCAGCAGCGCAAAGCTGATCTCGCCTTCTTAAGAGCTCAAACCTTGGCAAAAATCCTTCATCATATTCACATGGGCAATAGCAAAATCCTGAATATTGCCCACTTTAGCCAMGGGGTGAGGAGAGGCAGGAGGGAAATGAAGGAAAATGGGGTTTAGGTGATGCCTGATGATTTTTCCTTTTTTTTTTAATATACCTTCTTATACATTTATATACACTTTTCAATATTTTCTGCACCTTTTATGTTTCCCTTAGCCTACATGTYTRTAATTCTTGCAGCCTGATATTCTAGMTTAGTTTTAGGGAAATGGAGGAAAATGCAATTTGGGTGTTGTGCTGGAAAACCCAATGGGGTCTGYTGGGGTCTGTTGGTCTGTGCTGTCCTGGACATGTTTTATTGATTCCCTGGGGATGTGAGACAAAAACACAGGCTCTGACACCTCCTGCTTTGTTGGTCACACGTCCTGCAAACAAAATTCAGTGGATWAAAGAGCAAAAGGCCCTGCCTGGGAGCAGGCAGCGCTCCCAAATCCTCACCATTCCTCTGCCCAAGGCWCAGGGCTGGGGTGGGGATTCACTCTTAGCATAAAAGAGCATTTAAYATTCACTGGAAATGGATGGAAATCAGATTGGTGAGTCTCAGGAGCAGGATATTGCTAATGTTGGGGCAATAACAATAAGTTTGCTGAGTTGCTTGCTGGCTCCCTTGGTCTCTTTGAAGAGAGATGGAGCCTCCAGCAATTTGCTCTTTGAATCCTCTCAGTTTGTCTGGTGAGTRMCTGGATTTACTTCTGGATTTGKTAAAGAAATGGAGATTTTKGGAGGAACAGGTGGAACAAACMCTGTGGAGATTTGTGTGGGGAACACACAGAAGATAAACTTTTCACAATTGATGTTGGCAGTGGCTTTATGGATTTTTCCAGGCTTTATGGAAGCCTGTTCTGTTTATAAGGTGACATGAATAAGTACCCCTTTGGTTTTTATGGCACCATTCACYTCACACAGGAATTTTGAGGGATTTTATTTGTTTAATATTACAGAAAGATTTCCATAATGTCCCAAACATGAAGTGTAATTCCGAGTGAGAGTAATCTTGTCTGTACTTTTAAATTATTTTAGGTTTGCTTAACCTTGGAGGTGAGGTGAAAGAGGGAAGCAAAGTTATTCATGCTTAGCTACTCTGACAGTCAAATAAATAAAATTTATTTATCTTCTCCCCATTTACAATTTCCCCAGCTGCCTCCATCAACTCTCCCTCATTCTTCCTTTCATTTTTCACCCCTGGTTTTAAATCTTACTCTGAATGACAACATTAGCTTTCTAAACTACTCAGCAATATCAGTTTTCCCCCAAAGATTTCCCYGAGGCTGATTTGTAGAGGCTGCAGTTGTGTCTCTATTTCTTTTTTTTCCTGTGACTTACATTGAGCAATACCCTCACTAATGACATTTCCCCAGCAATGATGCACCAGGGAAAAGCAGAGAACGAGGAGCAGGAATGATGAATAAATTCTAAAYSRATGGARGAGGAAGTGCTMCGATTCGCTCCTCTATCACTCCATRAAAAACTGCAGCTCTTGTCTTTTTCCATCAGCCACAAAGATGGAGCAGCATGCTGGGATATTCTCAGACAGATAAATCAGGCACGACATCACACGGTGCATTTTTGCACCCTGACGAAGAAAAGCCAAGCCTGAGCTTGCAAGATGTRTTTGTGTCTGTCTAGAAAGCCTGGTCTAAAAGCCTCAGCTAGAAGGAAAGACTGGAATAAAGATGAAAATGAAATAAATGATTTCCTGTGGGGACAGCAGGTGATAAGCAGAGRGAGGGTCATTCCAGTTGGGCAAATCCAGTCATTAGAAAACTCCTCCATCAAGCCACAACCCCAAACTGCTTCTCCTCTCCTCCCAGAGCTGCTCTGGCTGTGTCCTTGTGGATGATTTCCTTCTGTCCTCTGCCTGTTTGCTCAGGGATAGACCCTGAGTTCCAGATCTTTCTAAAGGTAACACAAAGGACTGCATTTTCTGCTGCAGCCTCATGTGCTCTTTGCCTGCTGTGGGTGTTCATTTCACAGCCCAGCCCCACAAAACCAAACTCTCCTCACTCCCCAGGCCCTTTCCAGGCTCTGCTAAGAGCCCCTTGCACTGCCCATCACCACCAGATAAAACCACAGCTGATTTTTGAGCAGAATTAACTTTAATTCCTGCTGGGAGCTCTCTGGAGAGCACATGACCAGCTTTGCTGGAATAATGAGATTTTAAACTTTTCCCTAACAAAGAAAATGTGAGGAAAATGTCCCAAAATCTCTGAAGCTGACACACAAAGCTGTCTCCTCCCTCACCTGCAGCAGAACTCCTTGGGTGGAAGACACTGCAGATGTTCACAGCTGAGGACTAAACAAGAGGTGTCAACTGTCAGTTTTCTGTTTGTTTGGAACACTTGCTTGTTCCAGCTGGAATTTAATGCACTGGGATTCTTTGACAGCAGGAATTATGCTGAACTATCACATGCTTGCACTGGAGAATTTCTGGGTAGCTTAGCAATGTCACATGAGATAAYAGAAAATGTCATTTTTACTGTGCCTTATAGAGTGTGCTATTACTGCATCTTTATCTTCACTTCTCACACAATGTGGATATCTCAGAATGAAATCTGATTTAGGATCTGTCTAACCTGGGAAAGTATCAGAGGCAGACTTTTAGAGGAACGTCTCTTGTGAGCAGGATGTTTGGGATGCATGAGCAAAGGTAGGCCAGAGGATCAATCTAATAAAAACTATAGCTCAAACTTTGACCATCAGTRTCTGAATTAGATGAAGAAGTGGCTTTGTATTTGCATTTCACAGACTTTCTTTCTTAATAAGGTGCCAAGACTGTGACTTTCACAAAAAGAAGCAGGTAATGAAATATTGACACACTCCAGGGTGAAAGTAATTTCCCTGGAGGGTTTTAAGGTTTGGTAAACAATCTTAAGATTTCTCTGAGATAGTTTTTTTCAGGATTTCTTTGGGAAACTACAGAGCAGTGACTCGATTTTCAAATTTAGAGCATCTAACAACCACCGCCTTTGCCTTTTAATTTGTTTCTGACAGATTTAAAAAAATTAATTTACTTTCAATTTGAGAAGGGTGGGAGCACAAAGCTCGCAGCCAACAAAACTCTCAAGAGAACACAGAAAAAGAAAACTTTTCTTTTTACACTGGGCTGCTTTGTAGAGCCATGAAGAATAATTGGCTTCTACTTAKCACTTATCTGCTTAATTTCAAAGGATGTTGTCCTTTCCAGGGCTCAGAACCAATGCCAATATGTGTTAGAGAGCACTGAGCTGAAAGCTCTGTGCTGCTGCCAGGTCAATATTGCTTGATTCCACTTAGGAATCTATTYCAGGAGCTCATCAAGCTGTTTTTGSGACCAGGGCACTTGCACAGCTCCAATTTGCAGCAGCACGCTGCAGTCAGGAAACATCTCTCAATATTTATGTTCATCCAGTGAGACAAGAACACACACACACCCCAGAGCCAGCAGGTTCCCTCTCTGTGCAAATGATGTTCTTAGAAAGGATTGCTAAAACCAGGCTGGAGGTGACCAAATAAACTTCTTCTTTGGCCAGGTTTGAGTGTCTGTGTGTTGGCTGTGACCCTGAAGGAGCTGCTGTGAGTTTTGCCCTCCAGAAGCAGGATTTGATGTCGAGAGAACCCCCAGCACCTCCCCTGCTGCATCATTTCTTGAATGGTGAAAAAATGCCAGTTCTCACAGGTTGTCTTGAAGTGTTTTGGTTTGATTGAAACCTGAACTGGAGCAAAGAGGGAGGGAAGGTGGTTTCTGATTTTGTGGTGATCACACAGAGCCTTTTATTCTGCTCTCTCAGGGATGAGCTGCTGGTGGAGGAGGAAACTGCTCTCCCTRGCTCAACAGGAACCTTTCCAGGAATGGGTGAGCTGACCTGCTGCAGAGACATTCTGGTTCCCTGAAATTCTCCATTCCAGCACTGAACTTCCGGTTATTTAAGAATGAGCATTTTAATTTTCTTTATCAGTCCTCATAAACTCATTATCTAGACCTGTCCCCCTGTCCATACCAATCCAAACAGGAGACAAAATGAGACTGAAAGTTTCGACATGGTTCTGTGTCATCTCTTCTCCTTCCTGCCAGCTTCTTTTCTTGATTCCTAAAATAATTTCTCTTTTCAGCCCAGGATTTTTGCAGGAAAATGGCTCCCTAATTTACACTGAACAGCTTCACTCCTGTCTTATGAAGATTTTTTTGAAGAAGGTGGTATTGATGAGACGCACAAGTGAGCAGTTAAAGTMTTCTTTAAAATCTTCCCAGAACTTGTCTGGAAATAAAGACAAGACTCTGGAGAGCAAGATTTGTGGGAAAGACAATAGAACACAAAACAGCTCATTTAAACAGGCATGTTGAAAAGCTGGGGGATTTTTTCTGATGTTGGAAAAACGGGAGCTAAGTTAAAATAAACCAAGTATGTTGAGATATTTATTTTCAGTATTTTAATTCTGGTTATTTATCTACTGCCTTTTTGTTTATTTTCACTGTTAATTCCTTTCAACCTTGAGATAATATGGACTAAAAGTGAATTTTGATTGGATGTGGGGCCTGGCAGGGAGGGAACATCCCTGAACCCCAAGAGCACCATGAGGGATTGGTCACAGGGTCCCCTCTACAGGGCAGTCATGGCCCTTCTCTATTCCCCACCATGCAAGAACAGTGACATAATCTGTAAATGCAAAATTCTGCAATCAACAAAATTAACATGAACTCCACACCAAGCCATAATTAATGATAATAACAAAAAAGAAGGCACCTACTTGGAAATGCAAGTGCTTAATACCTCCAGAAAAGGTTAATGGAAGGGAGATATTTGATTTCAGGGGTTTCTKGCCACAACTGTCTGAATTTGAACATGGGAGTGTGAAAGTTGTGTAAAGCAGATGCTGTGGTTCAGCTCACACAGCTCTGGAAAAATCTACCTTTGTTTAATCTTTGTCCCTTTCCAGGGTTGAAACGGTGCCACTGCTAAACTGGTGGAGTCAGAAATGGCTTGTGGTTTAACTGGGACCAGAAAAGCCTAAATCGCTGATTACTGGGTATTAAATATATCTAAATTTTCTTCTTCCTACAAGCTTGTGTGTTTCCAGCTTCCTCTGATTCTTCCCCCTTTCCCCATTCCCAGATGGAATCTCTGAGGGCTCTCTGGTGTTCTGTGGTGGGAGGTTGTTTTGAAGCCAGGCTGTACAGCAGCTTCATATTCTGCAATCCTTCCTTCTCACTACAAAATATCTTGATGTTTTTTTTCACAGAGTGGCTGAAAATAAAGTAAAAAAAAAAAAAAAAAAGAGCTGGCAATGAGAACTGGCATAAAGATATACTTTGAACTATTATTGCATAAACACTGTGAGCAGTTATATCTAATGGAAGCCAGAAACTACAGCTTGGTGTAGTAGCCAAAATTTGGAGTGTGCAATTATGGTAAAAAAAACCCCTTAAACAGCAAAAAAAAAAAAAGTTCCCCAAAGAGCCCTTTACCCATTCAGTGAGCAGCCAATGCCCTGGACTGTGAGGACTAAGGATCTGTATTTTAATCCTGRTCTAATGATTGATTCAACTATTCTTGGGCACAGAAATGTGTCTCCCTATTTTAAGCCCAGTAATCTGTGTGCCTCCATAGCAGCTCRGAGTTGAGAGCTTCGAGGAGCTGAAAGATGCCTTGATGTTATTATTTCATCAKATGGAAACAGCAGATGCTGCCAACAGAGCAGATCCATTGGCCAGGAGTTTTGGTCCCTTCCTCATCACTCAGAGAATTTAATAAATATGAGAGAAAAAATAAAAATGAGGATGCCAGTCCTCATCTTCTCAATTTATGGAAAACCAGCAAAATTTCAAAGGGAGTATTTAAAGAGGACCCTGAAGTAGGGAGGATTTGAGCTCCAAGACAGGATTTGTTGCAATTTGGGGTGTTCTGGTGTAAAAGGGGTCATCCCCTTGTCATAAATCCCAGCATCCTCCACCATCAGGGCAGATATTCAGGGAATAATAAGGGACAAGGCTGTCCACTCTCTAAGTTGTCAGACTGGAAGTCCCTGATTTTTATTTTTTTTTTAATAACTCTAACTTGATGAAGAGTGGAAGTTTGTGGTTCTTGGGGCTCTGTTTGAAGGATTTGCTGCATGTGAAAATAAGTATCCCAGTTTGGAAAATCAAAGGGGTTCCCTTTGGGCTTTCAATCCCCACTGTGCCGCTGGAATCAGCAGCTCCAGGGCTGTTTGATACACTCTCCAGCAAGATTCCTTTTGTCAGGCTGCTCCTGACCCTTTTAGAACCAGAATGGCACAGGAAGTGAGGGGTCTCTCTCCCCTGTTTGCTCAGGGAAGCAGCAAATTCTTCGGGTGGGAATTATTTTCAGCCCAGAACTCTTTTGTGCCTTAAAAAACCATCCCAAGGGGCTGGGGTGAATTATAGAGGCAATGATGAGGCCAACACTGCTGATAAGAGCTTGGTGATGGAAATCAGTGGGAGCAGTTGGGAACCCTCTGTCTGCACGTTTAGGCACTTTGTGGTTTTAAATGCATAAATTCCTCCCCAATGGTGCCATATAAAGGCAGTTTTCTTGAAGACTCTGAGGTTATACGCGTTTTTCATAGAGGCCCAAACTCTTCAGCTTCTGGTGAGAGATCTATAAACATGAGAAATGTCTCATAACAAACCAAGGATCTTTTATAAATAGAGAAATAACTTCAGCAGGGACTGCAATTGAAGGAAATAACCACGCTGTTTCCAACCACCTTTACRATTACCAACTTAGAGCTTCACTTTTGTACTTTTACCTTCTGCTGCTCTGGGAGCACRTAATTGTCACTGCTTTTCAAATGTTCCTGCTGCAGCTGGATGATTTTTCATGAGTTTTCTTTCTGTGTTAAATTGGTGGCTCAGAACATTCCGGATCTGGGTTTAGCATCTGCTTTCTTTGACTGTCTGCTTCTGTCCACCCTTCTTCAGGGTGATATTTAAATGTCCTTTGGGAAGTGTGACAGATTTCACTGTCCACAACGAGACAGAAGTGGACATTTCCCCGATCTTTCTCAAACACCTCATTTTAAATGTGTTTCCCCTCCATCTCAAAGTTGATTGCCTTMAGTGGTGAATTTTTTACCACCCAATTTAATTTCGTTTATCCTGGTAGGATAAAAGCTTTTAAAGGTAACTTCCGATTCAATGATAGATAATGGCAAACTGGTTATTACAAAAATTACTTCACAGATATTGCCAATTCTTTTTTTTCCTTATGTTTATCTACCCAGGAAAGCTATTGCACAGCAAGGTGGAACATGAATTTAAAGCAAAATAACTGCTTCCCATTAGCTTCCCACAAGGATCCTGTCATCCTGCACTCGAGTTCCACTTAATCCACTCCCAAATTTGGCTAAGTGAACTCAGATAAATGTATSCTTGCTGTGAAATGTTGTCCACATTGAGAAATAAATACAAAAGAGCTTTCCAAGCTCCTTTCCAAGAATTTATGCACTTTCCTGGTTCCCTCTGCAGTGGCACCGTGTGCCTCTGAGTTCATTGTGCATTTATTTTTCCTTCAGCCCTGTGTCTTCCCCAAGGCTGTGCAAAACAGCAGGACTAGAGCAGAGAAGTGAATTTATTTTCCCAAATCCAAAGCTGTCWTCATCACTGCTGGGCCATCTTTTGTCTCCATGAGCTCCTAATCCCATCTGCTCAATCATATTTCCATTTATCCTCCATTCAGGTAGAGATAAATGGAATTATGGATAAATTGTGACTCAGCTGCACAACTGCACTGGTGGCTCCTGCAGGCTGAAATTGTTATTTCCTGGCAGGGCCTGGGCATGTGATGTTTGTGTTAATTCATGTTCTCATTTGCATTCAGTGAAAGCAGAGGAAAAGCTCAGTGACGAGTTTCGCTTCACATTCTCAGGGTTTTGTTGTTCTTGGTAAGTCCCATGGCCTTTAAATAACTTGAGAATCTTCTTTTTTTTTTTGTTTTTTTAGGAAAATATTGAATAGCCTGTTTTAAATAACTTGTGTTCCCCGTGCTTGCTCCGCTCTCTGAGGAACTGCATTTGCATAGAAAGAGGATTCCTTAAATAAAGGCACAAAATGTGTTTTTTGAACAGAGAGAAACTCAGCAGCCAGAATTAATATTAGRATTAAGCACTGCCCTTCCAGCTGAATAACAGACTGAGTCAAAACTCTGCAGCATTTTGCTGAGTATTAGAATCAAATTGGGTTTTGATTACACATTGATCCATTTATCCATTTGCCTTACTCCGAGAAAACAGTGAATTCCAGACCCTTTCCACCTTCCTGCCCAAGATCTGATATCTGGAAAAAAGGAGGCCTTTTTTCCTGCATTGTACAGAGTCCTGGCAGATATCCTTGTGTGTGTGGAGATCATCCTGCTTGCAAAAAGAACTTTAAATCCCTGGAAATTTTTCCAGTCCTGATACATAACTACGAATAAGAAAATCCTTTCAAATATTGCCATTAATGTGTGGCATTCGTGGATGCATTTCTAGGGGGTTTTATTTCATAATTGGCTCTCACACAGTCACAACTCCCTGCAGCTCTCACCACCTACTGCCAGATTGGTTGGGSTTTTGTTTGTTTGTTTTTTTTAAATACCTGAGGTTTGTAACTTTGGGTAATTAAAAATCCTGGCTTATTTTTATTTTAACATTGAAATACGGGCTCAATCTGTTTGTGATACCATGACTGACATTGTTTCAAAGCAGATTTTGAGATAAGTTTGGTYCTGACATTTAGTCAGCAGGTGGGTGTTGTTTATTGCCTAGCAATTAGAACTTAGATTAACATAATATCTCCTCAACTTCAAAAATTTCTGAGAGCTCTCCATGAACAGATTCCCAAGAGCTCTCCCCTGCTCTCTTCCCTTTGTCTTTTCACTTTCCCACCTCCACAGCCTTCCACCCACCTGCCTTTAAATGTGCTGTTTCAAATTTAGAGTTCAAGAAACTTTGTTTAAGTCTAAATCATGAAAGATATTTTCTTCTAGGGCAGGAGCAGCCCACAGCCCCTTTATTTTAAACCAGTGCTTTTTAGCCTTCAGAAACTTTTTTCCCCCCCCCACTTTTAATATTTCTCTGTGAACACTTCACTACAGAAAATGTGTGGTGAGGAGGGCAGAGCCTGCTCCCCATTTTGAAATTATCCAAGTGCAACAAGTGTTTTCCTTGCCACCTGCATCCTCGGGGCTCCCTTTTCTCTCTGATGCATTTTCTCTGATGTTATCAGTTTATTGTGGAGGTGCATTCATTAGATTTCTATTATATCCGCTTTTTAAGAAATTGTCAGGYTCATTTTTACCTCTGTGCTGATGGGTTTTCTGCAGGAGAAAGTGAAAATGAGATGGTTCGAGCTAAAGATGCAATGAAGACAAACRAGTGTGAAAAATGAGATCTAATCCAAATGTATCAATTTGAAAAGAATTTCTAAATTATTTTAGGCTCAAGTTGAAAGATCCTGCTGTCCACAGGCAAACATTCACTGCTGCTCTCTCACGGGCTTTGCTCACCAAGTTGGATTAGCAAAATGGTGAGAAATCCTGGTGAAATCAGACTAAATTTTACATTGCTCCTGTGCATTTTCCACTGTGTAAATMCACCTGTGCACACACATTCTCAGAGCACATTTTCATCCTTCTTTTCAACCTTCTCTTTTTAAGCTTAAGCTCCAATATTTCAGTTTGAAGCAACAGCACTCGGTGACCCTGCCCTGTTTTTTCCCCAAACCCTAAAAGTGGATTTTTTCACCAAAGGAGACGCCTCCCTCCCTTGCCTGGGAGGATTAATTATRGGACACAAGGGCCGATCTTCCTTTTCAAACAAACCAAATTAACACCGAGTAAATGAGCTTTGGGGAGTCATCGGTGCCTTGCTCTGATCCCGAGGCGAATCCCGAAGGATCAAATGATSATTCCCTCCCTGCATCCATCACCATCACGYAGTGCCATATCCTGGTTTAAYAAATCATCCCAACYCTCCATGGCACCCACTTTGCTCAGRAGCAGGAACAATCTGCTTTACTCTCAGACCCCAAATCGCTGCTCTAAYCCCAGTCTTTAGGGAGAGGATAATTTGGTAGGAAAGTGGCGAGGAAGGGATGAAWTTCTCGAATCRAGKGGAATCCAGTGATTCCTCTGTTCTRTCACATCGGTACMTCCCCGACCTGGGGACAAAAAATAAARGAACTTTTCCTGAATGAGAGCAGCTCCTTTGATGTGAAGGCTGCCAAGGTAAGCAGTTGTGGATCTGCTTTTTATCAGGGGAGAGGCAGAAAAAAGGAGAGCCGGGGCAGCGGGGATGGAGCATCCCGGCTGGATCACAGCGGAGAGAGGAGTGTGGAACCAGCCAGGAGCGATGGCTTTTTGGGCAAAATGGGAGAACGATCAGCTGGAATGTATACAAGCATTTTTTTTCAGGCTCAGCTGGAAATGAGGAACACAAGGAAAGCGGCTCCCCGGAGATGAGAGCGGTGCCGGTTTACAGCATCCCCAGCGCTCCCACAAAGAGCTGACAGCAGCCTTTATCCCCCAGATAACGAGCTTGACAAGTCTCTTTGCCATTTGGGCACATTGAATTCTCCGGAGAGCTTCGCATGAATAAATCATTGCCTCTTTAGTGACTACCCAGAATTAATGATCCCCCACCTTTTTTYTTGACAAGCGCTTCTCTTGCTGTAGGTTGTGACTTGTGGCTCCTTGGAGGATGGTGACAACTGAGGAGTCCTGGAGGCTTTTGCTTTCTGCTTTTTGGATATTCCAGTAACTTTCCCTGCCACTGAATAGCTGAACAAGTGTCTATAACTATCAAAAAGGCTAACATTTTCRGGAAAGCAGCATAGAGCTGGGAGAAGAAACCACAAATGAAAGGAAAACCGGGTTAGATCAAAGTCAGAATAAAAAAAAATGATGAAACTTCCCAGAGGTTGAAAAGTAGGATTTAATCACTGTTCCTCTTGTGGCACTTTTTGCTTCAGGTTTTCATCAGCAACACATCAAGCTGAGAGAAAACACCTTTGTTTGGATACTTCCATCATAAACTGGAAGTTATGAATGTTTTCCTTGTGTGTAGCCTTGGTTTCCCAGAAAATTTATCTGCCCTGAGAGGTGCRAAAAGTTTGGGGAAAAGCCCCATATGCCATGACATAGCTGGAATATCAAATGAATGTGACCCTTTAGTCCCTGATTTTTGCTTCCATTTAATGGGTGACTTGAATGGGAGACTGAACCACATCAATTTTTCCTTAAGTTTGTGTCTTATCTAAGATTTTTCTTTTTAAACTTTGTTTGGAAAGGTACAGAACTGGCTCCAGGGAGTGGAAAATATAACCTGAGACCTCACCACCCTGAAAACAAAAGGAGAAATAGAAAGGATTCAAAATCCCTGACTTTTCAGGCATTTCTTCAGATGTATTATCTCATGGCTTAATGTGCTTATTTTACAGATCTTAGGCCAGACTTTCAATTATACAACATTTGAGTTGTAGAATTGAGCTTTACATGTAACTCTGTGGTTTTTAAACTATTGTTTTTATCATTTGACTTAAGATCTTCTACTGATCTGTGTCAGGAATTGAATTAACATACCTTGAAATAAATTTGCATAACCTGAAAAAAAAAAAGGTTTGCAGAGCCTAATATCAATTTACATTCCTAATAAAGTATTAACATATCCAAAAATGGATTTAAAATAGTRCCACTATATTTTAAATCATTCCTGTATATTCCTAACAAACAACTTTGATTTGCATGTCCTGACTTTGCAATGGAACACAGAACTGGTGATTGAGTGGTTTRTAAATCAACTTTTTAGCACCCTTCTGCTGCCACCTTCGTTTGTGTAGATGAGAGTTATCAGTGAAAAAAGGCCACAAAAACCTTTGCCTTCTGCATGCAGGAGCACTGAAAATAAAGGCAGGGTTTGCAGTGGGAAGGATGTTCCAGGAGATCCTTTATAGAATGCTGTCAGCTTTAGAGCTGAAAACTTAAATGCAAATCTTGGACAATCTTTGTGCATCCAAAGTGCGACCCTCAAACCAGAGCATCTCCCTCACTTAAGASATAAAATCAGAGTTAAAGAATTGTAGATTTGGGTTGATTTGGGTTGGAAAGGATCCTGCTATKGGCARGGACAYCTTCCACTATCCCAGGGTGYTCCAAGCYCTGTCCAACCTGGCCCTGGACGCTTCAAGGATGGGGGTGAGGACTTTGGGCTGCCCCTTTAGTGAAAATTCCCTGCAGATACAAGATGTTTGTTACTCTGCGGGATAAATGCTTTGCAGAATAAGTTTTTTGATGAATTTCTAGATTGAGCTTGGTAGCAGCAYGATGGGACTGAGAACTCAGTGAAGGATTTGGGTGAGGCTCTGAGCAACCTGCTCCWGTGAAAGGTRTCCCTGTCCATGGCAGGGGGATCAGAATGAGATRATCTTTAAGGTCCTTTCCAACCCAAACCACTCTGGRATTCTCTGATGGTCCTGACATCCCAGAATCAGCAGYTGGCCCCGATGATATCTGAGTGTCRGTGCTYGAGGCTGCAGCCAGGGATGCAGAAAGGCTCTGATTCAGTGAGGTGCTCAAGCTTCAGGAGTCCTGCTGAAATCAGCTGAACAATGCCTGTGTTTAAAGTTATGCACATAAAACCTKCTGTAGTGGAGCCAAGAGCAATTCCCACTGGAATCTGCCATGGAGTTTACTCTCCTGCTGCAACTGCAACACCGGGTTTAAAAAAAAAAACCAGAAGTGAAATTGGGCAGTAATGTGCCGCCTTCTAGTTTTCTGTACCAGTTAGAGAAATATGCAGGTGAGGTAGGGGGAGGCACATCTCTCATTCTCCCCGTGGTTTTCCCCAAATCTTTTCCACATTTTTTTTTAAATGGCTTCTTTTGGTTCAGCTTTCTTGCTGGTGGCAGCTGAACTCTGCCAAGACACCCAACCCCACAGCCACAGAGGCAAAGCCATTTCTGTGGTTGAAGATGAGCTGGGAGCCTCCTAAAATGAAGTGATGACYCTTAGAGAAGGAAAGGGGGAACCAGTGCAGGGTTTAATTTGTTCAGCAAATTCCATCCATTGTCCTCACGAGATTGTGCTGAAAGGAGCGAAAAGTTTGGACCTCACACCTGTGATGGGATGTGGGGCAGTTCAGAGCAGGAATCTGTAAAATCTGGAAGGCCAAGTGGGTTCTTGGTGTCCCCTTTACACCCACCTGGCTCTTCCAGCCTGATTTTCTGATTTTAGCTGTCACAAAAGGCTCTTTTTCTTTGCTGGGTCTGGATTCTCCTCGGCTGAGTGGCCCCTTAGTAGGAAATCACCCAGCCTGCTGAACCTTCCTGTCTTCTTTCTCTCTTTTGCTTTACTCACGAATCCAGTCCTTCAAATTACCTGATACGGCTCTGACTGCTACTTTTGCTGCTGGTAGTTAGAGCAGAAAATTACAGATAAATATAAAATACAGGGGTTTTTTTGTGGTGTGTGTCCCCATGGTAAACTGAGTGGAAACGCTGGGAGCGAACATTGTGTGGACACCACTGAAACAGAGTAAATAAAYGAACTGCATGAGGTTATTTATAGCATTTAGGGGTTTGGAGAATAATATCAGCTCTTTATAAAGACCTTTGTTTGTCTCTATTATGTAACACTGCTGCCCTCTCCATATGGCTGGGTTTTGTGTGTGGTTAAGAGCCAATAAATCATTCTTTGGAGATGAGTTCACAGAAAAAAGGACAGTAGGTACTGACATGATAAATATTCAGTAGGTGATTACTTTTTATTGTCATTATTTTACTTTTTATTACTTGTTGTTATTTTACTTTTTATTACTTCTTATTCTCCCTGGCATGGTCTCTCTTTTAAAACTCCAGGAATAAACCCCAAGGGCCTTGTTTGAAAGGGTTTCAACCCCCAGCTCTGAAAACTGAATCCAGCCCCTCTGAAGTGCTGACCAGTCAGATGAGTTTTGGCATTTCCAAAACCTCAGGTGAAATAGGTACAGGGCATTAAAATAAATTTCTTTCACTAAAATTTGTAGTTGGAACACAGACACTATTGAATCATTAATCAAAGTTGTTGCATCCATTTTTTTTATTGGACTGTATCATTAAATGTGTTATACTTAAATATATCAGTCCTTGAGGAATGTTAATTTTATTTCTGCAGCTAGGAGAGCCAAATAAATCAATCCAAATTCCCTCTGCTCAGTTCAGTGTGGGAATCAAGCTCAGTTCCCTGTTCCATGAACAAAATAAAGGAAACAAATGAATGAGTGACAAACACTTAAATAAGCACATCTTAATCAAAGGCAGATCCACATCATGAGGGAAAGAAGATGGAGAAAATTGTTCAAGAAATTCTACAAAACATTGAAGCCCAACCCACCTTGCAGAAGAAAAAAAATCCCCAATTTTGTTACGAACCAAGATTCCTATTTTRGCAAGGGATGATAAGAATTGCCAGGTGTGTGTGTGGATATTCAGCAGGTATATATTTATATATATATTTTTAYATATATTCAGAGCACAGCASAGAAATTAYCTGAGAAACTCTCCCAGCTTTAAATTCAAAGCTGTCACTTGATTTCTCTCGCAGACAACATAATTATTCCAGAAGCACTAAGAAGCGTAGAAATTCTTTACACAATGGGTGCCTGTGTTAAAAAAAAAATAGAAAAAAATCAGAATTTGCAGAATGTATAAAACATGAGAAAGGTTTACACACAGAAATTGCAAGTGAATACATTAAAATCAAAGACAGGCAGAGAATGAATTAATTTGTTTCAAATGATGGGATGTAGTTTAGTCAGGTTCTATAATTTAATTTTAGTGAGCAGTGTACTTCCTAATTRTCTGTGTACTTGCAGAGGCATAAATAAATCATGAATTTTCTTTCTTGTATTCTGAGTGTTCATACACAAAAAAAATACTCCAAACCCAACATTTTGGTAACTACAATGTAAATAAGCCAAGTGTAAAGCAGGGGCAGGAGGCAGTGATGATTTTATGTGAACAAAACCATTTCTATGGAATTTCAAAGCATCTGAGGTGCACTAAATTCTTACAGTTTCTCTACAAAGAACACTCAGTTTGTGCAGGAAAATGGGAGGTGGATGGAGAGGTGCCTCCCTGTGAGGTAGGGATTGTATTAAAATTTGTATTTGGCCATTTTTTTGATGCAACAAAAGATGAATTAAATTGAGGAAACCCATCTGGGTGGGTGTGAGAATATCAAGAGAGGTCAGTCCAGAATAAAAATATCTGTTCCTCTCCTCTCCTGACAATATTTTTATTTCTGATTATTCTAATACAATTCTAATACTATTTATAGTATTTTTATTTCTAATGATTTCCTTTAGAAGCACCATGCTGGGCAGTCAGCTTAGAGAAGAGCAAGATGTTCTTGGATATCTGGAGCTCAACAGGAAGTTTTTTGGAGGGCCTGAAGACACAAAGATGGTCAGGAGGCCTGACCAGAGCAGTCTAAGTACCTGAGTCACTGCARACAGAAAAGCCAAAACGTTTTCAGGATATTTATTTTTTTCTCGCATTCTTAAGAACAGTCAGAAAATAAACAACACACTAGGGAGAAGGCAGGAAAATGATGAAAAACAAGGCCAGAAATAGAAAGGAATATGAACTTCAAAGAATGGGTATAAATCACAGAAAAYTGACTGAAAATATGCATTAAATAAACTCCCTTTGGAGGGCTCACAGGCTTCAGGGTTTGCACTCAGGCAGATCTGTAATGGGACATGAAGCCTTTCTTCTGGACCATCACATTATTTTAATAAGTTCTCCTTGCTCCTCAACCCTTCCTTGTGACAGTTCCCATCTCGATCAGGGGAAGAGCCATGAGCATCATTTCTTTATTTCCTTTTTCTGCTCTGCTGCTCAGACTGGGACAGGGATTTCCTTTTCCTCCATCTGTCCTCACCTGGCACAGGGCGGTTCCTGTCTGTGCTCAGAGCGCCTCTGCCTTGTCCAAATTGTGCTCTATTGACATGAATTGGTCTTGTGTTTTGACGTTTTAGTCCAGCAGCTTCCCTGAATTAAGAAACCTTCATGGATCACACAAATCCCAGAATCCCAAACTGGTTTGGGTTGGGAGGGACCTTAAAGCCCATCCGGTTCCATCCCCTGGCCATGGGGACACCTTTCACTGTCCCAGGGTGATCCAGCCTGGCCTTGGGCACTGCCAGGGATCCAGGAGCAGCCACAGCTTCTCTGGGCACCCTGTGCCAGGGCCTCACCACCCTCCAGGGAATTTCCTCTGTCTGTCCAAGCTGCATTTCCCCTTTTTCAGTCTCAAACCTTTCCCCCTTGTCCCATCACTGCAGCTCCCGATGAAGAGTCCCCCAAATCCTCTCAGTTTCCTGCAAACACAGCAAACACCTTGGCCTTTCCCAATACTAGAGATTTTTCCCCCACTCCCTGTAAACATCTACAAGAGGTTCAGGGACTGGAGAGGGAGGACACACCCTTAGTAGTGCCTGCTCATTGTAACTTCGTAGTAAATTCAGGAATCTCACTGCACTGGGGTGTGTCCCGCACGGAGGGGAATGAAGGCGATTTCTGCTGCGCTGCTGCAGCCTGGTTTGCAGTGTTCCACTCCAGTTAGAGTGCAGATCAGGGTGATTCAAACAGTCAGCAGTAGCTCAAAGCCACCACTGGTTGTCTTTCTGCCCTGATAAGCAAAGATCTCCAAGTACACGGGCTCTGGAAAAAATCCGCCTTGGGTCACTTGCCTCACTAGCAAGGACGGTGCAGTATTTTTGACAATATGCTTTGCTTTGAGAGGTCAGTGACTTTTGCCTGGGTAGTTTTTTGTTCTAAATATAACATTTATCTAAATGTTTGGAAAAATCGAAAACGTCAGAGTCTTCTACACAGCATTGTAAGGAACCATTTCCTTGGTGTGTTCTAAATCTCTCATAATTTACATGGGAGAAACTGAATCAAAGGCAAATTTTTACTGTGCAGAGAGCTACGAAAATAATTACAAAAAGATTATTTGAAAGATAAACCCTTAGAAGCTTCTGGTTTGAGGTGGATTCTCCATTTGGATCAGTGGTTAATGGCTCTCAAGAGACAAAGTGCACAATGCTGAGCTGTTTGTGGTTTGTCGGGTGAACTCCGTGGCCCCTGTGATGTGTCCAGAGCCATTATCCACAATCCAATTCCCCTCTGCCAAAAAACCCACAAAGGTTGGGAAGAATTCTGTGGCTGCAATTAAAGCAGGTCTCAGTCAGCATCRTAACCAGGCATTTTAAATCACCCAGAGAACCATCCCTTGATCATCTTTGAAATGTTGCTTGATTTGAGTGCAGGATCTCTGCACAAGTGTTCTCTGCTGTGATGAACTGTCTGTGATTAACATATCCCTGCAACAGTCCAGCCCACGGAATAATTATTAGCAGATAATACTCTTAAATTATTTTTATTTGCTTTGCTTCAACAAAAAAAAAATAACTTTCTGCCCAAATTTATTTGCTGCTTGAAATTGAAAGGAATGAGAAGGGAGTGTCTTTACAAACAAACTGTGATTTGGGATAAAATAAGACCGATATTGGGAGACAGAAGTAAACAATGGGAAAGATTTCCACAGGAATCCCACTGATTGATGACCCCACACTGTGTTAATGAACTACACATAGAGCAGACATATAGAGAAAAGAAAAAGAAGAAAGGGAGATGCATATCAAAGGGGGTGATGTATATTAGAAGGGGGTTTCATTGGAATTTTGGGGTGTCTGTACCTCTCCAGTCTCTCAGCAAATGGGGAAAGAGAGGGAGCTGTGGTTGGGAAATTGGGATAAAAGAGGCTGCATCCTCTGTGAATTCGAGAGACCCCATGGAAATGCCCAGGACCTCTCCCTTTATTCATCAATAAAGGTATGGGACTCCTCTTTCTCCTTTTTGGACAGCAGCCTCTGGTGTTCGTGGATTAATTTTCCTCACAAAATTAATGGATAATTTGAGCTCTGGCTTTCCTCCTTGACAATGAGCAGGTCTCTGCACGTTTAGCAGTCCGAATCGAAGCAGTTTTGCCAGCAGATGTAGAATTTGGTGGCAGACAGGGCATTTTCACTTTGCTTCCCCACTCTGCAGCACCAGACATCCCCTCTGCCTCGGCTCCCTGCTCTCAGCACGTGTCAGGCGGGCGTGGGGCTCACCCCGAGATTTCAGGGGAAATCTCCAAAATCCCTGCTCTGTTTTTGCRCACACAGACGAGACTATTTCCACACAATGTGTCATAATCCGCAGATTACTGTTTAGATGGATAAACAGCGTTACAAATGCAGCTGTCACGCTCTCACCCAACAGCTTTCACTCATCAGCAGGGGATGAAATGCAGCAATCTGTGCGCTCCGAGGTGTGGGTTTCCCTACAGAAGAAAAGGAACAGCATGGGGCCTCTCTGAATTGTGATTCTGTTCGTGTTGTTGTTCATATTTRCCTTCAATCATGCACGCCTCCCACACACAGGTTTTTATACCGTAACAGGTGTGGGATCCCACTTGAGACCCAGGGGATCTGCAAATTTTTGGGGTTTTGGGTTGGGGTTGGGTCACAGTGGGGAGAAACCCTGCATGGTTTTGTGGAGGGATCGGCCTCCATACTGGGGGAAAAGCAGAGGCATTGTTTTTAAGAATAAGAGCCACTGCTGATGATGGGTTTAGGGTTTTGAGGTGCTGTTTCTGCAGGGGTCTGTGTGGGAAGGCGGTGCCACACGAAGGAGTCACTGCAGGAATTCGGTTTTGATGATTTTTTGGCAATTATCAATAATCCCTTTGCATTGGGGAGATCAGGTACAGCTCCCACCTGAGTGTCTGGTCTCACTTTAGAAGCTCAAAGTGATGTTCCTTGACCTTCTGAAACAGGTGGACCCCAATATTTGGGGTTTTTCTGTGGGGACCTGCCTCCTTTTCACAGTTTCATATCCATAACTAAACAGACTCCATTTTCTCAGTCATATTAGAGGTCATTTGCCAAGAATTAGAAATGTTTAAGAAGAAATAATCCTTCAATATGGCAAAGTCCTCTATGGAAAGGTCTTTTGTGCTGCATTAGTGCTCAACATGCAGCATTTTTTAGAATCTGGCTTTTTTCTTAGGCTGTCAAGTTTCAACAATGAAATTTCAGCAAAGGATGAAGTCCATGCAATTTAGTTCCTCCAAATTTTGCAACTCCTTGACAAAATAATCACCAGCCACAACATTGGGATCTGGTTGAGTGCTCTCCTGTCTGGGGATATTTGCAGTAAAGCTTTACAACAAGAAGTCAATTAAGTGTCAGTCACTCAGCTCTGTGTGCTGATTTCGGGAGGGTTTTTTGATAGCCTTCACTTTTTGTTTCACTGCAAAGATTTCCTCAGCTGAAAGACTCTAATCCCATGGTAACAATGATGATGTTTTAATGCTTCCAGGTGCCAGCTTTGCTAGCTTTACTTCAGGATAATCAGTTCTTAGGCTACAAACTTTCCCCATTTAATTTCTGTTCAAGTTTGGCTTCGTGTAGCAGAAACTTGAAGAAATAAATATGAGCAGAGGGAATCTGACTGTGATAATCAATATGAACATGATGTGTTCGTGATCCATTATTAACAATCCAAGACTGGTTTTTTTGAGTAATATGTGTTTTAAGTACCAAGATTGTCCAAAATTTCAAGACAAAGATAAAAAACCCACATCTCCTCAAACTGATTCTAAGCTTTTAAAATGTGGCCTTTAAATTAAAACACTTTTAGCCTGAGATATTTGTCTTTATGACATTACCAGCTGTGCTTGGACTCMCAGGCAGCTCTGCAGAACTGAGTTGATTGTGGAAGTGTTTGCATCTTTTATTGCAGCTTTACTTTACTTGTAGTTAAATTTCCTCTTAAAATGGTTTGAAATGGCTCAATTAAATTAAGATCTGTATTTAAAAGAAAACTTTTAAATGAGAACTTTTCTGGAACCGGCTTTTTCTCATGATTTGGGTGCTATTATCCAGCTGAAATCCTGCAAATGCTCCTGATCAAGTTGAACACCCATTTTTGGGGATAAGACCCAGCATCAGAGTGTCTCTCTGGAGCTGGAAATGTCCAGGGGGAAATATCTGCCTGTTCTTAGTGACCGTTGTGTTGGAATGTACTTGGTTTTCCACTTGGATATTTCAACTTTTTGAGGGTTTCAGGTAGGATAATTTCTGCTTGGTCCTGAACATAATTAGCAGGAAATGCCAATGCTTGAATGAACGAGTTATATCAGGAATAGAAATTGTATTTTAAAAACACTGTTTAAAATGTATTCCTTGCCACGCACGARGCAATTTTCATGAACAAATAAAAGAGCAGAAGTACAGTGGTTTAATTAAATATAGTTAAGAATTGGAAACCAATTAATTTCTGGAGAAATTGAGCTGTAAGGTATTTTTCATTAATTGTGCTGTCATTATCTTAMCCTGCTACTGCACCAGTTGAATGGAATATTTAAGTAAATTCAAATGCATTGTGTGTCAGAGTCAAGGTTCTTTCAAATGGATTGGGATAGAATGAAGTGTTACCCTGAGCTGACAAGTGTAAGGCTTAAAACCTTTTCTCTCTCTTTTTTTTTTTTTTTTTTTAAGTGCACAATTTGCACGTCAAACAGATGGATGTTCGCAGAATCAATTTAATTCCAGGACCTTTGATCAGAGATTTTGGGGAGGGGGAGCCATGAAGAGAAATTCTCCTGAAAATGTTTGCAGCTTTCTAACGAGGACTGGCACCTTTTGGGCACAGAGATGAAAGCACACCTCATCTTTCCTACTCCTCCTCCTTAATAATACCCTTGGATTCAGAAATTAGGCACAGCAGGAAGAAGGATCCTGTGCAGCACATCTCTGCACTAATAAAGTAAGCAAAGGCCTGAAATAAGCAGATATTTYTCACACAGGAAGTTGTTTATCTTTGGGGCAATGGGATGAGAAGGCAGTTTGCTTAAATTTCACGCAAAATCAAGGAATAATGATTTGGAGCTGTGCCTGTGAAAGCTGGAATAGCCTGGGATAAAAGCAGCTCGGAGCAATTTTGCCTCTGTTGCATAAGGAAAGATTGTGATAAGGGATCCTTGGTTAGGATGAAGGGAAAGGACCAGAAAACAGAGCCAAATTTTCATTTGCCCCTTCCCAGGGGATGCAGGACAGGAATATTACAAGGAGAGGAGAGGATGGAGCTGGGAGCAAACAATCCTTTGTGCCCTGAGACCTGCCCACAGCAGAAATCAGCATTTCCACTCTGAGTGAAACACAATTGTGCCCCACACAGCAGAAAGTGTTCTTGGACAGACAGGAGTGGTGTTTTATTGCTTCAAAATATTTCCTTCTTGTTCTCACCCCAGCGTGCAACTCACCCTCCAGAAAACCATCCCAAAAATGGGGACAGGGGGATTTTTTACATAAAGAAATGGAGACAGTGAAATGAAAGAGATTTTTGTAGCTGGTAGTGTTTCATGTTMATGTAACCAACATTTTGCCCCCTGTTTTCTAGGAATCCAGTAGTGTTACTGTTCTTTTAACCGCCTCAGATTATCCAGTAATCCCCACTGCTGTGAACTACCCAGAAATTTCCCAAGTTGTACCAAAATAAGAAAATTAACAGAAATTAACRCAGGGCGAACCTTGAGATGAAACCACTTGACCCCTATTAATATTTCCTGCCAACCCTGTTTGCAGTTGTGTTTAATGTTTGAAATCACTTTATTATTCCATGTGACACCTGGGAGCAGCAGAATTGCTGTAAGGCATCGTTGTTGGAAATGAGATTTGCCACGCCAGTGCTGCAGAGCTGTGAATGTCAGGAGAGCTGGGCTGCTCCTCCCTGGGAAATCAAAAAGATTGAAAATCTTTCCACGTTCTCTATTCCACATGCAAATTCTTGCTCTGCACAACTTGAAAAACTCTCAGTCCTAAGCTTGTCAAGCCATAAAAAAATCAGAAAAAATAATAAACAAAGCTGTGCTGCATGGCAGGAAGGAAAGAYATGGGGCACATTTGTGGTTCAAGCAGTAAATCCTCCTTTTTAGGCTGTGATATCATTCTAAAAACTGGGCAGCAGCTCAGCCTTGCAGGGGCAGCAGAGATTATTCCTTGTATGACCAAAATTATTCCTTGGGTATGGGGTTGGTGGGCATCTCCCTGTGCCTTGKAGGGAATATCCATAAATAGGGTGCCCACTCTGCTGTTCTCAGGATCCAAACTTGAAAAACTTTGTTGAGTCTCCTCTCACAGGGTCTGGCACAGAAATGGATCGTATAGAACAATGACTGAACTGGTCCCAGTCTGATGGGGCAGACAAATCCCTGGAAATCACTGGATATCCCAGATATCCCAGGAAGTTCTCCTTGTCACTCAGTCCCATTTCCCATCAGGTTTGAGGCACTTCACAGCCAATCTTCTTTGTAAATTATCTTCTTGATTGTCTAAAGCAAAACACCAATAGATATGGCTTTGTGCTCCATTAACTCTGCTTCGTGTCACTCATTTCTGGGACCAGTTTTGATTTAAGTTGCACGTTACAAGCTCATGACTATGCCGAGAGGAAAGGAAAGGTTTATTTACAGTGGGTTTATTGGTAAAAYGAACACACACTAAATTTATCTCGTTGTTTTTCTGCATGATACCCCTTRTTTCTTGTAGATCCAGCTCGAAATCCAGCGCTCAGTAATGATTGCAGAGCAGCCTGGGGCGCCGGAGCGAGGGAACAGCGAAACGCGGTGCTAAACCCATCAGATCCTTCACATCTGAGCGGGGCTCTGTGGGCCTCAACCATCATTAAATGAACTTCAGGGAGCTGGGGGAGATCAGCAGAGACAGGAGGAGCTGTGTGGAGCTCCTGGTGTCCATGGAGAAGGGGATCCATCTCACCCTGGCTGCAGAGAGAGAGACCRGAGCGTCCGATTCTGCCAAAATCCAGCAGAAAATGGAGAYGGCTAAATTTAGGCATCTCCATGTGGGCTGTGTGAGCAGGATGTCTAAATTCCTGTTTTAGCCTCTGAATGGAAACCTGCCAATGCTGCTCATGGGAGTGGAGGTTTGGGAGTTCTCACCCTGAGGAACACGGAGACACCCCCATCTCTCCTTTTTGTCTGTGGGGAAAACTGACAGCAATTGTGCTCTGAAATGGCTAAATACATGAAACTAAATACRAGAAGTGTTAAGTTAATGAGTGCTAATCAAGATTAATACACTGAAATCACCGAGAGTCATCTTTTCAAGAGGAGGATAAGTTGGAGGGRAATCAAGCTGCATATGTCTGATAGCTGCACAAGATTGCTCTGGATGATTTAGTGGGTAATTTTTATTATTTACGCTCTGTGCATTCCCAGAACGGAATTAAATGAGATATTATTGTGTTGAGTAATATCTGAAAGTGGATCTAAACACTGTTGAATTCACCAAATGTATGAAATCATCAGAACTGGAGGACATGGGGACACTGCTCCCCACACAAATGTAACCCCAACTCTGCAGAAGAACAAAGGATCTTTTTCTTCTCATTTTCAGACATAACCTGATTTAAAAAATACTCTGCATCTTGTATTAGCAAGATATTCCATTGAATTATTCTACTTAAGTATCTCTTAGGAGAAGGAAAAAAACCTGTAAGAAGCAGTTTTGTTAAAGAAAAGAAAAAACACCCAACAGTGATTTACACACAGTGGACAAGAACGTAAGAGGTGCAAAGCRACAAATGATTTTGGGAAATCACTGAAATGGGTCTGCTCTGATCTTCCTGCAAAAGAAACAGGAAAGAAGAAGATGATAACGGTGGGGTCAGAGGGAGTTATAGAAAAACGGTGTTGTAAGGAAAGAAAAGAAGGTGGAAGTTGTATAACTTAGGAGGGGTTGGGGTTTTGTTGTTGTAGTATTTATCTGCCGCCACAGGAGTCAGACACAGAGTTCATTTTGTATTTCCTTGGTACGCTCAGAATCTGAAAGGAGAAAAATCTTCTTTTATTTAAAGAGCTTTTGGAAGGCCACTTTTATTGCTGAGACCTGAGAGCTCAGTTGAGCTGTTTGTCAATGCAAATAATTCTAGGTGTTCATTTTGGAGATCCTGACAGGGAAATGCAACCTCCAGGCAATCAAATGTATTCAGTGAGACATAATTGCTAATCTTTTCCCTGCCTATCACACCTGCTTGGGTATTTTTCTAAAATGTATTTCAGCAGAAAATGTTAATTTATCCATATTGGTAGTTATATTCATCAAAAAGAAAGGATCAGTTTTGACAATTTTCTTCAGCCTTAATTTCTATAAAACTTTGAATTKTTTAGATCCTTGAAGATTTTCTTAAATTAGGAAATTTGTTTTTTACTTTTTGGAGCAACTTTCATTTCAAAATGTAAGCTATTTATAAGGAAAAGTGTTTTAAAAATGAGAACGTGTTGAAATCAAAATGAAAGCTTGACCTGAATMTGCTCATTTCTTCTGTTCAAATTTTCAATTCACAACAGCTTTTTAACCATTATATTTTTTTCCATGTTCATAAATTTCATGAAATACGAGGGAAGCAATGCAGGATGTGTGAAACCTTATGCTTTAAAGAGAAGAGACATATCTGGACCCCTCAGATGTGAAAAGCTTAGAATAGAAGAGCTTTTCCACCAGGAAAGGTAATGTTTTGGAGATATCTTTACTTTTCTTCTTGTTTCTAAGCTGTAGGACACTTCACATTTTATTTTCATATTCAGGAAGCTTAGAAGGTTTTTTCTTGGTGGGTTGGGGTTTTTTTTTAGCAGCTGTTGAACTTTTCCAACAGGCCTTTTCWGGAGCTTTAACCCAGCAGGAAAACCCTGAGCGTTGTTCAATGGAGATGAAACCTCCCTCTCCCTGCCTGCCCTTTTGTTCAATGTTCCCATGAAGAAAATATTCTGAAATGCTGTGGGTTTTCCATCTTTTCCCATTTCCAGGGGGTCATTCATGAGCCAGGATAGGGGAACCTCTGTGCCCAGTGGTCTCTGGCTGCAGGGACAGCTCTCATCCCCTGAGCAGCTCCACGGCCCTTCCCAAACCCTTCCTTGGCTCATTTTCTGTCCTGCAGCTTGGCTGCCTGTCCCTGCCTCTCTCCAGGCACCTGAAGTTCCACTATAAAGGTGACAAAATCCCCATTTTAGACTCTAAATGGATTTTCCTGACAGGATTTGCCAGTGCTGGCGCTCAGACACCAATTCCTGYCTCGAGTCATTTGGCTTTTTGGCAGATTCCAGCCCTCAGCCCTTTGGCAGGACATTGTTGTAGGCACTGTTTCCATGGATTCTGACAGCAAAAAAGCAATCTGTGCAAAGAGATTGTCAGGAACCTTTCCTTGTGCATTCTTCTGTATAAAAGCAGAGTTYACACTGAGCATGAGGCTCAAAGATTTCTGCAGAAAGTTGATATTTTGTTGAAATCAGCACTTTTTGGATCCAGGATGAGGCCCATCTAATAGTTCAATAATTATGTAGATGGCACAACATTTCCCCTTCCCTCTACTGTGACAAACCATTTTGTTAACAAGGGTAGAACCAGCAGCTTTCACATTTCATATAGGCCGCTGGAGAATTCTGATCCCTCAGGTTGGGTGTGGCTGAAAAACAAATCCCAAATAAAGGTTCTCATTAAGGAAAAATTATTAAAGATCTCCCAAAGTCCTCACTCGTCTCATGCTTCTCTTCCTGGGTGCTTTTGTTTCCTGGCCTGTGGCAATCACAGACATCATATCACAACCACAAAATGGGTACCGAGATGAAAGCTTTGACTTTGGAATATGGAACAGCAGATACAGAATATATATTCATTCCTATTAAAAAAATTAGTTGTATTCCATAATAGAAATACAAAGCACAAATCAAACCCAAATGAAACAGTTATTCCAGGTTTCTTGTTATCTGCCTGAGGTATTGCACTGAAAAATCCAAATAAAATAATGGGGACATCTAAATAAAATAATGGGGACATCTTTCTCATTATTTTTCCAGAGCTTTCAGCTGCACAGTAGAGAGGTTGATGATCATTACACTGATGGCTCTTGACCTAATAAATTCACTCCAACTAAAGTTCACTCTTTTAGGGATAAAAAGAGCGGAGCAGTAATGTTGGAAACTCTGAAAATGCATGTATTTATTATCATTGGCTCCCATATCATGGACTGGGCTGTTCMCAGCAGCTGAGCTGCAGACAGCTGGAGATAACCAGGGGATGGAGAATTCCAAGCTCTGCTGCCACCAAAGAAGTGCTGTAGTGTTGGCATAGGGGAAAAAAACCAAAACTAACATTCTTTGGAGCAAGAGATTCCCAACATCACCAGGAAAATCAGGTCCAAGGTTGGTTGACCCCAGTGGGCAGTGACTCCGTGACAGCTCCAGACAGGCAGAAGGTCCAAGATTTGTTTTCTGAGAGTTTTGTGGTTCTGGAGGGAGCTTTCTTTCCAGGAGGAATCATGATTTTTTCGTTGTTGGATTTATTTGGGTTTTTTTTTTCCCCAGAAAAATGGAATCTTTCCAAAACACGCTCAGATGTTTTTAGGCCATCCATTTTAGTGATTTCTTTGCCTGAAAATTGCCTCAGAGCATTTGCTGTYGGAAACCCCATTGACACCAATAACACGTCCACTGAAAGTGTCTTGTGGGAAACAGCAAATGAATTTTCCTTCCCAAACCCACATAAAAGTATTCCCATTGTGAATTTTTTTTTTTGTCTCAAGCCTGAATTAACAGCAGGCCGACCTTTCTTTAACCTCTGCCTTGAGCTGTAGTGCTGTTTAAATACTGATATTATATCCCTAACAGTGCCTGTTCATTCAGAATATATTTGGACAAAATGTGGAACCTGAACCAACTCGAGACATTACTCAGTCACTGAGTGCAGAAATGCACCTATATAGGAATGTTCCTATAGGAATAGAATGTAACAGAATATAGGGCTTGATAGATTATATTGAAATATGGGAATAGAACACAATAGATATGGGATCAGTTGTGTAATTCCCAGGAAAGACTGAGAATAGGGAAATTTGGTTTTTTTTTGTGGAACATGATTATTATGGTCTTTTCTTTGGTGACATTTGCTCCCTGGCTCCCCTGGTTCATTTATTTTTCCTCTCAGAGCAGAGGGATGGTACCAAGGTGCCACTTCTGCCCCGTTTTCCCTCTGCATGGGGATGGACAGGGCTGAGCTGGGCTCTTTAAGGGCTGGGCTGGAGCTACTCAAAACCAATTTTTTATTTGGAGACAGCACTCAATAAATCCCATTGGACGCATCTCCAGCTTTATTGGGGCGACTCATCCGTGAGTCCAAAGGCGGTCTGAGAGCTCCCGATTTATTTTAAACTTATTTTAAAGGCAGAAATAGCTGCACTCATAGAGGCTCCAGAGTGCACAGTCCAGAGCAGTCAACACAAATTTATGTTGCACCGGGGTAATGATCCCCGAGAGCCCCTTGGAACAGGGAATGGACTGAAGGAAACAGCAGCAAACCCAAGGAACACATCCATAATTTTAGACTCGCAGCTTCCAGCAACAGCCTCAAGATCTCATTGCAGAAGCGCTTAGAGATTTATCTTAACAGCAACTTTCCCCTATTCTGTCATCTTTTGCTGTCTCTGGATGCAACATTTYGGTTTCCTAGGGGATGCCATCCTGGTTTTGGAGTGCCAGGCATTGTGGGGTTTTCCCTGCAGCCATACCTCCCTGCATCCCCGGGGCAGATGCTTTGATTAACTCCCATGGATATCACTTGGTGCTTTCAATAACCAAGGGTTTCCAAGCCCTAAAAAAAAAAAAAAAAAACAAACCAACAAAAGGGTTGTGTTTTTTTAGTCTTTTTCATGTAACTGTTGCCATGATCTAATGGGACTAAATTTGGTTTCTTTCTAAATAAATCCCCCTGTCATTTAGCGAGACTGCAGAATTAACGAGATGCAGCAGTTCTGTGCTCCATAGCAAGAAGCCAAAAGCAAAAGATATTTTAGCTTAACAAATGAGGTGGAAATGACTTTTCCCCCAAGGACTTATTTCCCATGAGAAAACTAGTTTCTCAGAAGGAAAAAAAAAGGGGGTTTCTAAAAATAGGCCGTGTCACAGAGTTCTGAGCCAGGCTGCATCTTCCTCATCCCTCGTGGAAAGCTCTGGAGAAGCAGCAGCACTTGGGAGGTTTGACAGCAGCACCAGGGCAGCAGAGTGGGTGTGTGGGGATGGGGAGGTGCTGCAGGTACTGTGGGGTTTRCTGGAGTGTTAATTAGGCTGAGCAATTATAAAGGATGGATGAAGGCAGCTGGTGGGAAAAGGGTTTTGCTGCTGGCGAGGGGATGGGGTGAACACTTGGAGGTTCTGTGGAGGATGAAATGGATTTTCTGTCCTGGCACTGCAAGGAAAAGCTGAGGAAGGCCTAATTAACAGAGATCTTAATGGATTTTGTCATTTGTCAGCTGACAAACAYGGAAGCTGCACCTTTTTGGTATTTTAATTGTTGTCTAAATGGRCGTTTATTGATGTCCACAGCCTGCCTGCCCTACCCCATCTCCACTGCTGAATATCCTCAGTTCTGCTAAAAGCAGCTCCATCTCTGCTGCTCAGCTCAGCCCCGGAGACACAGCAAAGTGTTCAACCCCTCCAAGTGCTGAACATTCYTGCTCAGCCACTTGGGGTCCAAGGATACCCCAGGATATCCCAGGAAGGTGTTTTGGAGCTTGAGACAGACAGGCTGGAGGGCAGGGAAACCACCAGGGTCTCACAGTGGGCACTGAAACCAAGGAAAAGACACCAGAGAGTGGTGCAAATCCTTCAAGGCTCATTTTCCTGAGGACTTGCCTCAAATGGCAGAGAATGACCACGATGAACTGAAACTGTGGTATTTTTACCACTGGAAAGGGACGAAATATCTCCTGCTTTTACATAACTTCCGCTGTTCTGGGTTGTGTCTGAAATAGGCTTTTATTTGTCACTAATGATTATTTGCCCAGAGCACTGAGCAGGTAGGTGAGTCAGTGTTTACTGCTAAAACACCAAAACCTCCCTCRCTGCATTGTTGTCACAGCCTTTCATGGACGAAGTAGTTGGAAAAAAAACAAAAAAAAAACCAAGGAAATTCACATTTGGTGTTTCAGCCTCAGTCCCTCTGTGTTTATAGTTCACTTAATGCTTCTGAACATGCAGATATTGGCTGTCATCTCACAGCTTYCTCCAGTGGTTTTTTATCCAGGCTGAAAATTATTATGGAATTAAACAATTCAATTGCATGATTGCTTTTTCCCCTTGTAAAACTTGGGAATTAGGGTAATAAAAATACTAYTTTTGATAGCATTACCATATTAACAGAGATGGAAATCTGAGATAGAGACTTAAAAAAAAATCTTAAATTATAATGAGGTGAGGAAGCACTAAATGGTTAATTTACAGGAAAGTTTAAAAAMGAAGCTGTTTGAACTCATAGCAACATTATTTTGTAGGGGAAACAAGCCGAGACAAATCAGAGAAAAAATATTCTGATGTTTACCCCCAGAGTCTGATCAGAGTTCTGGTGAAGTGATGAAATCCTGGAGGGTTTTTGGCATCAAGGGAGGCTGTGGCCAAAAAACCTCAGTCATGTAGGTAGAAGAATATCCAACAATGAGTTCCTTAATGAAACAAAAGTTCTCTGAACTGGTGCTGGGATAATATTCATCCTCCTGGAGCAGAGAAGGCTTTCCTTTGTAATAAATCTCAGATCACACCAGGCTGGTGGCTCCGCGGGACTCTAACATCCTGAAGGAGGGAGTTTGTCTGTTCCTGGAAGGGGAATTGTTCCAATCTTTCCATTTTTAAGACCTTTTTCCTCATCCATGGGCTCAGCTCTAGTAACAGCCATTATTTAAGGGTATTGGACAAGTGTAAATATCCCAGYAGCTGAGTGGGCACCCCAGAAAAGGCTCCTGTGGGCCACTGAGTGCCACTGAGGGGTGMATTGCAGCAAAAAATAAATGTGAGAAGCACGTGATGTCGATAACTAAAAATCACAGAACAATTATTTTCCATCATTAAAGTGATTTTTTTAGCGACTCTCAGAATTAACAGCAGCAGGCAGGTATTAATCTATTAATAAACATCTCACTCATGTGTAATTGAGATATTTATTAATAGACTGAGATTTCTGGAAGTCAGGCTCTCGTCTCCAGCCCATAATCCAAGAAGAGCCCCTGGAAAGAGCACTCAGGAATGGACCCTGGCTCCTTTTCACATCACAAGTCAGCACTGATGCATTTTTTGGCAAAATAACAGAATCAAAGAGAGAAAAGCTGGAGATGAGAGTGTTGTGGGTGAGAACACTTTGATGGACGAAAGTGCCRTTAATGTCAGAAAATAGTACATCCAGGATAGAATTTATATCAAAATTTTATCAAAAGGCACTGAGAAATGAACCAYGCAGCAAACCACGGCAATCAAAAGGAAGAAAACTGCTTCACCCCCACACCCCAACCCTCAGTCCCTGCCCTGCAGGTCGAGTTTGTCTCCTGATGCACTGAACTGTTCTGTAATAAATAGAAAAACTCAAGATGTGCATCAGGCACAGCAATCTCAGCAGCAATGGTTGTGGGGAGGAGTTACAGGTCCAGCAGGCAGATTGTGGTTTGTGCTTAGGCTATGGCTAAAAAAAAAAACCTCCTTGGATAAATTTGGCTTTGGCTMGAAATTTTTGGCTGGTCCTGAGAAGGGTTAAGGGGCCATGATGGACATATTCCCTGATYTTTGGGGCATTTTGGAGATGAGGGATGATGGCCATGCTCTCCTCTGTTGTTCAGAAGTGGAAGTAGAAGAATGAAGAAATAGAGGACAAAACTCTTCTAAATAAATAGAAACATTTTCTGGTTTATAATACACGGAACCCAAAAGGGCTGAACGTGAGACACAAAGATGGATTTAGGTTCAGAAAACTCAGCTCCTCTGTGCCACTTCAGGCATTATAAAATAGCAACACATGACCCTGTTCCGGGGTCTCCGAGGCTTTTTTGGGAAGTAAACAGTGATCCCAGAGAGGCACCAGAGCTGATAAAACACAGCCCATCCATCAGTGAGCTCTTCTCACCTGGTGGCCCGGAGGAGAGCAGAGAAGTCGTTGTCCCCTTTTGTCACCTGCCAATGTCACTGTTCATCCCCACAAACATCAGCCCTTCCTGGAGCAGCATCTCAAGTGAGCCCAGATCAGGGACAGGCTTTGGGGAGCGATTTTTAAGCTGAACATTCCAAGTGCTACTCATCCAAGCACCACCCTTTCGTTATTTCTTTTCAGCCAGTATTCACCAAGGAATAATTTTGGGATGATGTTCAGGATGACCTGCATGGCTCCCCCACATATTCCCCAAACTCCTTAAGGCTGTGCCCACCCTGAGGAACGGCAGAACCAGAGGATCTGCTCCAACAGATTGTGCATAACACTCTAAAAATTTTATGTGAGACAGGAAAACATTTTTAGTCCGAGAAGTGAAGAAAAGTTTCTTCGCCGCAATGTTAAAAAACCGACGGCGTTTCCTCCGAGACCCGGATTGCCACTGACACAAATAATTCCAGCTGTGATCAAGGCGTGCACTGAGGCACCTCCTCAGCTCCAACATCCTCGCTGCCTTCCCGTGCAAATTAAGGATCTGCCGGTGCTAATTACCGGCTCGGAGCCCTTGTTATCAAACTCACGCTATTTGTGCCCGCAGATGAATCAATGCCTGTGGATCTGGGACAGATGTTTGCAAGGGCTCTGTGAATGTATAATCGTTTTTCCAGTTCTTTCAAGGGAAGTAGAGCTTGTGTCTGAAACCTAAACCACGTAAAAATTTATTTAAAAAAATCCACAAAAATAGGATGATCGTTTAGTGGTTGGTAGCTCTTAAAATTTTATTTCCTTCCAGGCAAAATTATTCTATCATAACATTTCAATTTAGCCAGCAAAGGAGGTTTTAAAAACTGTTGCTTTATGCAGCCATAAACCTGGTTATTACATCATCCCATAAACTCAAATAATTTAAACATTTAGTTGTTGGATTCCATAAAGTCATAACTGAAACAGTTGTTGGGTAATCCTGAAAAAAATGAGCTGCAAACCTTTAAAAAAAGTTTTAACTGGTATAAGCAAGAGCACCTGACATTCAGGCCTCCTACATATTTAAATAAAGTCATTATTATTCATGTATTATTTGTACTGAAGTAGTTCCCAGCCTTCCAGTCATGGGGAAAGGCATCTAAAGGGTGGAACTTTGGTTCCACATCAAGAATTGATGGCTGAGGGGTTTTTTTGTCAATATAATAATATTCATTGTATATTTGTATGCAGAAAGTCTGCGTATCTCTGGGTAAAAGCAGCCCAAAAATGCATTTTGATGTTACAGGTAATATTTTCTAAAATTAAAAAAAACCCTGCAGAAACCACATGCATTCTCCTACCTTCCCATGCACAATGCACATGGATTTTGCTCAGATTGCTTTTCCAGTCACACGACTCAATTGTCAGCTTGGTTTTGTTGTGTTTGGTGGCTGCTGTGAGAGCTGAGAGCTGGGACTGGAACAGAGACCAGAAAAAGRACCAGAATTGTGTCCTTCTGCTCTGTTCATCCCCTTATTAACAGGAAACTTCCAGATCTCTGTTGTTTACAGCAGGAAAATCCAGTCTTAAAAATCTTTTGGCTGAAGGCTGCAGAATGAACTGAGGTGACTTTCCATCCCTCCAACATTCCCTGTCAAGACTCATCGCATATTTCTTTGAATCACGTTCACTACTTTGATGGTAATATGGATTATTTTTTTTCCCCTATGGTGAAGGTTCATTTAGTGACTCATTTTGCTCTCCTACGTAAAATAGCTTCTACATTTATTTTTTTTTAAATGCATAGCTGATTAAATCACAAGTAATTGCTCCTCAGAAAGAACAGTGTTTTAAATCTTTTAGACTTTCTGCCTTTCAAGTCAGGGAGTTCAATGAATCATTAGGCATTTCAATGTATTAACAATTTCAGTAGTTTGAACAAAAAAAAAAAAAAGAAAACCACTCCTTTTTATTTCCTGCTCTGTTAAAGTTACTTTTGTTCTTACTTATTATCTGCTCAACAGAATTAGTGTTTAGGGATATATGCCACACTCTGCCAGTGTGGAATATGTTAATAGAGAAATGTATTTTATCCAAAATATTGCAGTCGTTTATATTTTTCAAAGCCACAACCAACCTATGGCTGAAGGTTTGCGTGAAGCTGACCCTCAGCTGCTGTCCTGGGGAAAACTCCACCACAAAGAATCYCATTTTATTTTATTTAAAACACCCACAGGGGTGTCAGGGGCATGATAAAACCTCCAACTTTCATTGCTATTGTTATGTAGGTGCCCTGAGCCTACACACACCAGCACTGAACTGCCAATTAGGAAATAACAACTGCTGCCAAGGGCCTGATGCACTGAAGGTTTGTATAATTGGAAATCAAAAAACCTCCACYCAGAGAATCACTATTGTTGGGTATTGTCAGAGTGAATGGGTTTTATTTGAAGCCAAGCTGCTCACTTTGCTGAAAATGTCCTCCAGGATTGTTCAASTGAATCAACAAGTGAACTGCTCCTGCTCCCACTGAGGATCCTCACCCTTGTGGAGCCAATCTTTGATTTGAYCAGAGCTGCTGATTCACTTTCAATCCAGTTACATTCTGATTTTCACACTTAACTGAGGCATAATCGCATTTCTTCTGGGAACAGATCATCCAGGCTGAGAGATGTGTGCTGCATGTGCTGAACACTCCTCCTGTCCCCAGGTTGCTAAGTGGCCCCCAAACCTTCTGGGCACTGAAGAAAAGGTTCATCCTCAGCCCAGAAAATCCCACATTTTCTGTACCTGACCCAAGGAAAGGAGCTGCTCTTGGTTTCACTCGTGGTCCCTTCTGCAATCATTCAATTGCCTCATCCATCACTTCACTTGAAGCAGCTTTCTAAGACACTGGGAGTGGTTTGTGCGGCTGGAAATGTGGGTGTGCGGCTGGAAATGTGGTTTTCCAGGTGGAAATGTGGTTTTCCAGGTGGAGATGTGGTTTTCCAGGTGGAAATGTGGGTTTCCAGCTGCAAACTCAGTGGCAAAAGGCTGACATTTGTTGTCATTGCCCATACTTTACTTTGTTAGTGAGGCCGTTGTGCAAAACACGTTAATGTGATGCCTCCCCTAAGGGATGGGTTAAGATGAGATCCTCAGTAGTCAATATTGACATTAAGATAATTTATTTTCCAGTGATTGCTACATTTTATCCACATTCCACATAAAGGAAATTGAGGAAATTGCCATAGAGAAAGTTTTCACAGATCCCAAAGAAAAAAGGTAACTCCACAGGCAATATCCTTGCCATGAACAATAATTATTTTCCTTGTTGCAGTTTTATAATGACACTTTTTTTCTTTACTGGCTCATTTTTTATTTCTTCCTTCTCTCTTTCTCTCCTTTCAAACCTTAAGATTGGTTTCTCCCTTCTGTACATTCCTCTGCCCACAGTTTCCCACCCACCATCCCTCCCTCAGAAGAAAAACTGATTCTAAACTAATTATCAGTGCTGWGCAGTGCATGCAGGAGCACAGGGGTGCTGGGGAGCATTTTTCAGGTGTTATTTAGTCAGAGAGACACCCCAATGAGTTCCTCTGGGAGGTGGACCTGCTGCTGAGCCCTTTTTGGGTTGTTCCACCACTGYTCCCTTTGATTCCTGCTGTAATTTTCATGATGTGAAATGAGAAGATCTTAGAAACACTCTGACACCAAGCAGTCTGTGAATGTGTGCTTTTATTTTTATTTTTTTTTTCTGAAATGAGGTGAGACCCTAGGGCTGGCAAAACTGGTGAGAGAAATATCATCAGCAGAAAAATATTTTTTCTTGGCCACTGATGAAAAGGAGCTGCTKCTCAGGGAGATTCAGCAGCCAAGGGGGACAAAACCTGAGTAGATGTTGATGAGGAGGTTAAAATCGGGTTTAACTCTGGGACACTTTGGTGCTCGACAAAGTGAAAGGATCCATTTCAATCTGACCAAACTGATCTTCTAAACTTCTAACAGGGCATTTTACAGCTGCTAAAAAAGGAGATATGGAGAGCCTGATTCGTGTCTCCTACTGCAGGGTGAAAACTGGGTGCAAACCAGGAGGAGCTGCAGTCAGTGGGGGAATTTGCTGTTGGTTCCAGGGAGGAGGGGATTTTTCAGCTTGGCTTTGCCTCCTGCTGGAGGCTGAGCCTCCATTCACCAGGCAAACAACATTCTGAGGGTAAAAATAGCTCCATTCTCCACTCCCAAATTCAGCCAGATTCTCACAGCCAAGGTGTTTTGGGAACKACACCTTCTTGTCAACACTCAGTCCTGGGTGATTTCACTGCTGGGGGCTCCATTGTCAAAAAAAGGCTTCTTCATAGACACGTTGGCTCTGATTTCTAAATCTGCTTTCATCTCCTCAGTTTGAATCAGAGCCTTTTAGTCAGGGAGCCTTCAATCAGATGTTCCAAACTGTTACTCTAGAGCCATCTCTGGGTGGCTTTTCAGCAGCAACATGGCTTTTATTCCATCTTAAACAGTGCATTCAGGAYATCTGTACTTGGATTTCTCATTTTGCTCCTGTTTTAAAAAATAAAAACCCTTTAACAATTAGCCCTCAGCACAAAAGACCCATTTGTGGCCCTCTCTGCAAGGAAACTACAGAAGTGGCAAGCAGCACAATAAAATAATAGTAATAGTAATAGTAATAGTAATAGTAATAGTAGTAATAATAATAATAATAATAATAATAATAATAATAATAATAATAAAAACCAGGCAGGCCTTGAGCCACTCACAGCCATGTTGAGGGACACAAAGCCAGATCCCTCTTCTCTCCTCGCACACACAACACCCTCAGTCTTCTAAGAAAATAGAAAAAACCTTTTCACTGAGACATCTCAGGGCTTCAAAACCCACAATTTGAAAGGCATAAATGCCAAAAAAAAACTGCATCAAAGAGCATTTTCCTCCCTCCTTTGGTGTGTTTTTGCCCGCTGTCACCTCTCGGTGGGTGACATTGTCGGGGCACAGCCATCAGAGCTGGCTCTGGCTGTGTGACAGAAACCAGCAGGATCCACCCTCCTGAGAGCTCCAGCACAGCAGAAACTGAAAAGGCTTTCTGTGGACAAGAGTCTGACAAAAATGCTGTTTTCTACCTGAATTATCTGCCACTCACAGAGTGCCCTGGCAGTGTGTCACTGCTGTGCCACGCAGAGGAATGTTCTGATTCACAGAGCTCGTGCTGGACCTCAGCTGCCATCAAAACAGAGCTGGGAAGTGGAGMAAAACAGAGCTGGAAAATGRAGTAAAACARMKSKGRARWRKRRARWAAMASAGCTGRRARGTGGAGWAAAACAGAGCTRRAAARTRRAGWAAAACAGARCTGGAAAATGAARTAAAACAGAGCTGGGAAGTGGAAAAAAACAGAGCTGAAAAGTGGAGTAAAACAGTTTTTTCTCTTCCACTTCACGTCCGCCCTCAGTAGAAGAGGACAGCAAATCTCAGTGGAAAAGCAGAAATATTGAAATTAGATTTTTATGAAGCTACAGAGTCTTGCTTTAGGGAGCAGCTAACTGTGTAGGATCTCAAAAAATGCCTTAAGCTGTAGGATCATGTTGTATTTCAGGTATGTCAAGCAGTGGGCATGGAAAAAACCTGAGCCCCTCCTTACATTGGAAAGTGAGAATAACCTTTGCAGCAGAAATCTAAATTATCCTAATTTCATAACATCTCAGTGGAAACCTTAATCAAGAGGCAAAGGAGCAAAGACAATTTTTAAGGTCATTGGATCCACTTTTAAAGCATTATTGTGATCTGAGTTTTAATTATGAGTTACATCCACAYGAATCTGTCCACTGAACACTGAGTGGAAACCACTGCACACCTTCATCTTCATCAAAACCCTCCACAAACCCAGGAATTTGGGATGAATGGCAGGAAAATGCCACCGACAGTGGCACACACAATTTGATTCAAATGATCCATTGGAAATGGGTTGTTAGGAGCAAGAGGAGACACTTTTAATGTGTATTTAAAGTGTGCAATTAAACAAGAAAAAACCGCAATATCGCAGCGTATTTCCTCATTGACCTGGGTGATAAAAGAATGACAAACTGGATATCAGGGCATTCAAAAGACAGGAAAACCCTGGAGCCTGAGGCTCCAAACATTCCTCCAAGGCAGAGCTTCATTTCCCTGCTCTCTGTTCTTAATTTCACGCAGATYRCCCAGAGTTCATTAGAGCTGACCCTGAGAATGTTTGATTTTAACTCCTTTGAGCTGCTCCTGGTGGCAGCTTTAAATCTCAATTGCTGCCAAATCTCTCTGACCTTGAATCAATTAATTAAAAAAATTAATAAACAAATTAAAATAATTGAGATTTGTGCTTGCAACATAGAAAAAAAAGGATGCAATATTAGACACGTAAGACTAATGATGTTTTATGGAACTTGATAATTTTTATAATTATGATTATATTAGAAGAGCTTGTCTAGGAGATGAGTGAAGTCTCCACTCCTGAAATCCTCCCAGTGACATCACAATAAACTGTTGAGCCTGTGCTGTTGTTTCCAGGGACAAAATTCATCCTCCTGCAAAGATCCCAGGCTCTGGCACAGAGAAAAGCAGAGGCATTTCTGAAATATTTTAATCTTTAACAGGATCAAAATCCCAAGTTCTAACATCTCATATTCTTTGATTTGTCAGAAATCTGGGGCTGGGCAATGTACAGGTGTAAGCTCTGCAAATATTTGATGGAAGTCTGAATGAAAATCTGGAATGCAAATGAAAGCTTGGACCTTTCCTGGCTCCTGCAATGTGATGCTCCCTGCTCTTTAATTTATTGTTGTTCTCATTATGACCACTCATTTGTGGTTTCTGTAGAAAATGTCGTCCTGAGGAGTAGCAGAATTCAGAGACATAACTGGTATTAAAAATTCTAATGGCAATATTACTTGGCAAGCTTGGAAAAAAATCCCTTCTCAAATGTATGTTTGAAATAACCCAAAAAATCTTTCTTCACAGGATTTTTTTTTGTTGTTGAAATCACAGGTTTTAACAGCAACTCACAATTGAAAYTGGATGTTGAAATGTCTTTTTGATATCTCTCGTGTCAGAAAATTTTGAAAACTCATATCACATAATCACATTTTCTTTAGAAGTTTGTTTAACAGGGTTTTTTAAATTAAAAGCTGTGCTAAATGTTAAATTGCTACATGTCACATTAATGGCACACAAAGAAGAGAAAGCACGGTGTCAGGTTAGATATTTATGTGTTTCTSTCATTGTATAGAGCAGCTCCTGAAATATTCAGCCTCTTTTTGTTGTTTGTTGTTGTTTAATTAATCRGTATTAATTTTTTATTTTGCATGATGTTGGGAGCTTTCCTAGACCAAGCTGTTTTCTGTTTGTGTGGCACAGTGCAGCATCCTCCAGGGATGTTTTTACCRTGTTTGCAAGGCAGGAATCAATGGTGGGAACTCAAAATTCCTTAAAAATTGAATGGTGAGAGGGTCAAAGCTGCAGTGGAGGTGCAGAGCAGCGGTGAGGACACCTGGAATGCCACAGCAGGATCAGGATCAGGATCAGGATCAGGATCAGCCTCCTCATCCTTCCACCACAGACCTGTCACAAAGTGGCTCCTGAGCAGATGAGTTTGAGGTCTGAATTTTTCACCAAAACCAGCAGCAGTTTTGGTCTTTATCTCACAGGGATTTATTTCCAGCTCTGCCTCACATAAAGACACACAGATGTGAAATTCCGCTTTTTGTCCATGTCACAAATCCATCCTGCCACTGCTCCTGTCACCCATTTCATACTGAAATAAAGCTCAAATTTCACACTGAAATAAAGCCACTCTTTCTCTGGAATCTACAACCTGCACTTACTGTAGTCCTGGATCTAAATAATTTCATATTTATGACCTCTATTAAAGGGAACAGGTCAAGGGAAAACCCTTCACATGGTAGCCAGGATTGCTGATTATTATTCTCCAATATTTCATTGTCCCAAATAACAGCCACATCTTCTTGGAAATTTGATGTTTTTTTAAAACCTCAATTGTATGTGTGATTTATAATAGATGAAAAAAAGACAGTCACATATATAGAGAGACAGAATGAGTTTTCCCAAGACACAGAAGTGATTCTTCTCTCTTTCTCCTCTTGATACCCAGAAACTTTCTTTCGGTGACTTTAGCTGCGACCTTAGAAAGACAAAAAAAGGAAATGTGTAATTATTGCACTAATTTCGGTGCTGTTCCCCTATTAAGCCGTTACCAAGGACAGCCCACGATGTTCTCTGCAGTGACACTGTGGAGTTTCACCTTTCAGCGTGGCTGAAGAAAGGGTTGGGGAGGCAGGGTCAGAGCTGTCTCTGTGCCTCTGTAATCCCAGCACTGAGCCTTGGTAAATCCAGAACACAGCTGCTCCTGGACATGGAACATTTTCCTGCTGAATTCCACTTGAGAAACTCTGATTTTCAAACCCTCATGGGCCTGAGGCAGCATTCTCAGAGGTTCCAAGTGCTCTGTGGCCCTTCTTGCAGGACAGGCTGTTCTGTAACCCTGGCACGATCCTTCCTGGCTTTAGCTCGGAAATTTGAAAAATCTTCAATGGGTGACATTCTAGACATCAATCATTGCTTTCCCCACATAACATCTTCTTTTTTTCCCTCCTGCACTGCAAATCAGTCATTGGATGTTTCTTAAGTAACATCATGAAACTTTCTGGCACTTCAAGGTTGTCCTTTTTTTTTTTTTTCCAGTTTTCCATCAGGTGTGGAGGCTGTGTTTGCAAAGGCATGGCAACAGATGCTAAAATGAATAAATGTTAAATTTTTCTGCTTTAAACACTTTTAAAGAGCACTCACTTTTCTGTTTAAGACTGCTGAAGGACAAAACAATATAAAAATGAGTGAATGCTTATCCTCCTAGAAAGTGTGTTTATCATAACCTCCAGGAGCAGACACCTGTTCAGCTATTCTCCCTTAAAAAAAGGGAGCACAAATCTTTCATCAGCAATTGAATTGGGCTTTCATTGCCATGGGTGAAAATTGAAATTAATTCTTTTGCAAATTTCCAATTACCTAAATAATTTTGCATTGATCYTTGTGCCTGTATCACAAAAACCTGTCTGCCTTTAAACCAAACCTGACCAATGAGACATGAAAAAATGGAGAGGCCATGGAGATAAAAAGCTAAAATCAGGCAGGCAACGTGTTTTTCTATGCTTTCCTACACCCATAAAAATAATTTCAGTGGCCTGGGGTACAACAAGATGTGATTTGCAACATCTGCACCCGGGACAAATCAGACATTTYGAGTTTGCCCTGCCACAAGTTGCTGTAGGAAAGAATCTTGTCATTTTGGGTTCAGTCACAGAGAATGACTGTGACGCCTTTGTGCAGCACAAGTTTCACTCAGAGACCTTGAACCACGATCCCAAAACCAACAGAGCTGGTTGTGCCTCCCTGGATTCCTCAGCACCACTGCTGCTTTTATTTTYTGATGCAAAGGACCGAGTCAGATGTGGTGTCCTGGAGATCCCCGAGGCACTGACTGAGTCTCTTTCCCTGCTTTTCCTGTGCTGAAAGGGCGTTTCCAGAGCAGAGGGGAGGTTGTGTTTGTGACCACAGACCTATGGGATCACCAGGATGTGATGCAGAGCAGCCTGGGGTGTAACTGAGCCCTCTGGAAATTTTGCCATGAACCAAACTGTCCCCTGAAATGCCCCAGGTTCAGGATCTCAGGTGATTCAAAGCCCTGTCTGTCTGTGTTTGGTGCCACTGCCAAGAAAAGCTCTGATCCAAAGTGACAATTCCAGACCCTGCTGGAGACAGACTCACTGCACAAAGGGAAGGTAAATTCCAGGATGTGCAGGATGTGGATTCTGAACCCATTCCCATCCTCCTTTACCACCAGCTTTGCCACAGCCACGAGAATTTCACTTCAGAGGAGGCAGCCAATATCTAAAAATGGACAAAAAAATGGTCATGTAAAGGGGAAGGGCAGAATTTACTCCTCTGGGGAAAGGCAGCTACCCTCTTGWTAAATCTCCCAGATTTCACCTGTATTTATATTCTTTTAATGTGACAGGGTGACAGAATTCACTACGGGGTGTGAAAAGAAGAATTTGAGGCTGAGATCTCAAGCCAAACTCAGGAAACACAAATTGTTTCAATTCACATAAAGGATTTGTCATTGTGGGTGCTTCTTTTTTACACCACCACAGGCTTTGGTTTGGGAAATGGGTCTTGTGCCTCTAAAAACATCTCAGGAGGCCAAAACTTCRGCTGCTGTCCACCAGCTATTCCTTCAGGGAGAGAAGTGCACTGACACTGTATCCCCAAAAGAAAACTCTCATCAGAAATGGATGAGAATTCACCAGACTTATGAACTAAAAACACGACAAACCTAAAAAGTAGCCAGCAAAGATCTCCCTGATTCAGGTTTCCATGGGGGTTTGGATGTGCATGATCTGACTGCCCAAAAGACTGAGATCTGAGAGATTGGGAGCAAAGAAAGGATGAAAAACCAACTAAATACAGAAAGAAATAATGAGATACCCCCAGTTTGCCCAAATCTAACTGGTCGTGAGTCTCTCACCCACACCTCAAAGCATCTGGATGTGCTTTTAGATAAAACTGCCCAGATTGTGAACCTGGGAAAAGCAGCACCAGGAAAACCTTTTCCTCTCAACCCTGTGGGGAAGGGATCCTGCAGCTGACCTACATTTGCTCAGCAGCCACTGCGAGGAAAAGCTTTCGAAAATGCAAATATTAATTCTTTCATCTTCCTCTCCCTGCCCCCTCCTTGCTGCCCGAGCTGACCGCGTGGGATCCTCCCAAAGAAAAAATAAAAAAAAAAAATAACCCTCCAAGAGCCATCCCCGCCTGTGCTAACAGGCTGTGAAAGATTTAGTCCAAACTTCTGCTCGGATCATGTCACGGCGGCTCTCTCCCGACGCGAGGGGGCACGGGTGGAGGCAGACAGATGCTTCAATCTTCCGAGGAGTTGTCACTTCCCATGACCGTCACTTGGCGGGACGGCGACTTTCTAATACAGCAAACCCTGTGGGGAGGGCAAAAAAAAAAAAAAAAAA